>NC_057795.1:127611635-127861542 GCF_018294505.1 Triticum aestivum | reverse complement strand
CGACGACGCTGCCCCGCCGCCTCGACGCTGCCCCGCCGCCTCCGTGCCCCATCGTCGCCGCATCCAGGCGAGACGCGGACACCCCCCCTCCTCATCTGGACACCGCCCTCCTCGACGACGACCCGCCTCTGCCTCCTCTTCAATGCCGGAGCCGCTGCCGACCTGCCTCCGCCTTGTCACCGGGCGGTGAGCTCCTCTTCTACTCGTCCACTAGTGTGCCTTGTCTTTGTATCTTTCACCTGATTACTAAAATGCTTATGAGCATATAAGAATTGTACTACTGCTAGAAACTTAGCACAATCATCCTTTTTTCCATTTTTGATACTGCAATGGTGTCGTCTTTTGGTTGTTATACTATAGGCTTTTTGCAAGGCATGTAGACAAGTCGATGCTCCTGTCCATTCTAGCATGATGTACTTTGTTAGAATTCTGAAGATTAGTGTGTCATTAGTGCTCCTATGAATTCTGAAGAAAAAACAGCAGGCAGCAAGAAACCAAGCATCACCCTGGTTCTCCTATGAATTCTGAAGATTAATGTGTCACTAGTACTCATATATGTGGTGTTGTCAGCATTGAGGGCATTATCTGAAAATTATTATTTTGCGATTCCATCTAAACTGTAGTTACCTTATTCTACAATGTTCAGGGACATGCTGTAATTTTATTTTTCTTATGGGACTTTGTGCAAGTTGTACTAAATTTTCAGATTAATATAATGCAGCTCCAGCCGATGCTATATGTACCGGAGTTTGTAGGGACCATTTTATCTGAATTTTCATTGACCATGTGTATCTGAATTTTGCACTGAGCTGATGCTGATGGATGCGTAGCCAATGCGTAGTGTAGTACTGTCCACTGACTCATCAATATGTTTTATGTTTCGACATGCCTGACTCATCAATATGCATTGTAGCTGTGAAAGTGCTCGGTTTATGATTTCTTGATGCAATGCCTTTGAGTCTGACTGTTCAATTCAGAATTTATGTGAACAGCTGAAATGATAGATAGAGTAGGAAACTGCGGCTACCAAACATATATTATATACTCCAAGATTTATTGAAGTTGTTATCTTGTGTTTTCCTAGCATCTCCCAGCCAATGCAGCATGTGAACAATAGTTGAATGTTTTGCTCAGGCTTCAGTTCTTATGCCATTTTTTCTTCAAAAGGCTACACCGTGGGGCTCATCTTCAAGAGACAATCCACCTGACCTGCTTGCTGCAACCACTCAGGTGAGTTTCTTTGCCCCACTCAAGTCCAGAGGCCCTCCATATGTGTGGATGTCATGAATATGTAGAGATGCCTCCTTATGTTTGGCACTGATTTTTTATATTGTCTGATTTGGTTGGTTACTAGGATTCTTGCTCCCAACTACTCAGCTTCCAGCAGCGGCGCAGCGATCCCCTTTCCGTGCTTGTCACTGCATCCTCCACCAGTTGGTGAGTCGACCACAACTTCGTAGCATTCTTCTTTAACAACATTTAGCTGTGCCCTGTGCACCATGTTGATCACATGTTAAACAGGACTAATAACTGGTTCATGAGCAAGTTAACATGCCTGCATACCGTCTATGTCACGAGTGAAAACTGAGCTCAAATTCTATATTTCTATTGACTGGGCAGAGGTTTTGAGCAAGACAAAAAAGAAAACTAAGTGTTTTGCTGAAACTCAAGTTCCCAGCAGAGCTTATCCATCTGAATCTAGTTGTAACAGAATGAATGCAAATATTATTCAAGACTAGGGAGAGTAAGATGGCATATTAACAAAATATTCCAGACTCTTTGTAGTTTTGTTTTGGTCTGCAATTGCATATACGGACATTTATTTAATTACCACAAGATCTAAACTAGGATAAGAGCAAAGAGTAATCAGATCTGAACTGAAACTAGCTAGGAGCAGAGCACATTTGTGTAGAAGCAGAGTGCATGAAATATGGGGCTTTTCTGGATGCTGCTGTTCTTGGTAGGATGAACAAGTGGCACCTTGTAGGGTCTTGATTGGTTATGTTGCAAACTGAATATGTAGCTGCTAGGACCCAGTTTCCAATCTAGTCTGTGGTAGTGACATGCTATTTTAGATGGTCTATTACTATGTAGGACCTTAATTGGTGGAGT
Organism: Triticum aestivum; assembly: GCF_018294505.1. Taxonomy (NCBI): domain Eukaryota; kingdom Viridiplantae; phylum Streptophyta; class Magnoliopsida; order Poales; family Poaceae; genus Triticum; species Triticum aestivum. The sequence goes on along the minus strand of NC_057795.1, from coordinate 127,859,430 downwards.
CTCAACGCTGAACTGGGTAGTAGTTAGGAGTCAATTTCTTTAATCCTAGTGTAGCTGCTCTCTTAATACTTGTCTGTAGGTTCTTAATTGTTGGTGTCTCAAAAACTGAATATGTTTTCATAGCATAACTTGAGGGATAGCATAACTGAATATGTTTTCATAGCATAACACAGTGCACTCTGTTATGAACTATATGTTGTCTACTCTAGTAGGCTCATCATCCAGTCAGTGCAGTGCATGCATTAGTTATTAGGAAGTCAAGTATGATCTCTGATCTCTTCTTCATAAGGGGTATGCAATGTAGTTCCTCCATACAGAGACACTGTCCAGAAACGATTGACCCGGTTCATCCTACTTAGTTATGTAGGTTAATATGATTCTGTATGAAAATTTTGAAAAGCAACTTCTCAGATACGTCTTACAATCTCACCTTTGTGCAGTTCCAGGCATTTTATGTATGTATATCTTGCGGATTCGATGACTGCCTAAAAAAATGAGTAGGGAGAGTGAGTTTATGCTTGTGTTGATTTGGTCACTGATATCTGCCGTCAGTCATACTACCAAACATTAGGTAGGCGGTCTGTTAATTTCTAATGTGGGGAAAATGCAGGTCCTGTAGAACTAGAGACTGAAAGCTTTGTTATGTCTCTTAGTTGTTGTGGGAAATTTGCAGGCTCTGTAAAAGTAACCATGGTACCAACAGCAATGCCATCTTACTGTAGAATTAGAATACATGGATGTACATGATCAGCTCAGCTCCCAAACTGCCATTCATCACATCAATTTCCCCTTATGTAACTCCAGCAAAATTTTATGTTGGTCTACCTAGTAGATGCCCATGGTTTGATTTTATGTTTGTTCCTATCAATACAAATGCTGAGCTATGTTCCATTTTTACTGTTCTTTGTGATAGTTTTTGCAACTTTACTTCCCATCTTAAGGCAAGCCCCATTTTTACTGTTCTTTGTTAGCAGAGCTGCTTGTTTCTAAGAACTTTGATACTATTTGGATCAAAGTTAAATGAGCACATAGATGGCAAAGAAAAGTTCAGATTGTAAAATGTTCATTTTGCTGCTAGTGCCCATTTTGAGTAATTGCTTAGAGGGATGATCCTGTGTGAGCTGGTGGAGTGATTTGTTTTCTACATAAAGCTCTTTAGTCAGGCTGGTTTTCGTGAAATACACATGAAGCTTCACCAGCTCCTCTGGGTGTGGGATCCATGTGACATGTGACATTGCATCCATGTCCACCTGGGATAATGATTTTGCAGGTACCCCGAGAGGCCCTTGAGTTTGCCGGAATGTCGATTAACTTCCGTTCCGGCAAATTCGGGTACTCCATATGTCCTATTTTCAGCAAAGGTCATGCTGAAATTTTCCGTGAATTTTAGCATGACTTTGCTAAAAATAGGACATATGGGGTACTTGTGACTAATGCATGGGCCGGGGTATCTTAGTAGTTAATTAAGTAGGATCAAGTGCCCCGGCGTACTTGTGACTAATGCATGGCTTTTAGGGTGCCTCGGTGTCGATAAAAACCGAAATGATGAAAGGTTAGGCTTTTAGGGTGCCTTGGCGTCGAAAAACCCTCAATGATAAAAGCTTAGATTTTAGGATGCCTCGGTGTCGACAAACTCTAAATGATGAGACCATGATCTTGTTCCTTGACAATAACCAACTTTTTGACCAAACTTTGTTTCTATTTAGAGAGAAACATGGCCCACAACGATGAGGCCGGGGGTTCGGGCCGCAAGGCATTCTGGGAGCTGTCCCAGGAGATGGAGGAACAACCTCACTTGTATGAGGCCGCCGCCTTCCCCACCGATCCTGAGACCACGGATGGTGCCGCCGAGGATGACCACACTGATGCCACCACTGATGGTGCCGCCGAGGATGCCACCACTGATGATGGCGGTGCACGCACAGATGGCAGCCAACCGAAGAGGCAACGGAAGGACCGGCGCCCGATCGTGCTCCGCACCCTCAAGGAGGAAGTTACTGAAGTGGACTCCAACGGGAATCCAACGGCGCCCGAACGAATAGTCAAGGGGTACTCGCTTCAGCTCGGGTGCATTGTCCGGAGCACCGTCTCGATCAACACCGAGAACCTGAGGCATCCTGACCGAGGGAATTTGCGCAACCTCCTCTTCACGAAGCTGCACGAACGATACAAGTTCCCCGCTGAATTTGAAAACACAAGCCTCAAAGGGAATAAAGTGAACAATGCTGCCCTCACGAAGATGAGCAAGGCCCTGTCTACTTGGAAAAGCAATGTGAAGAGAATGATCGAGAAAGGTGAGAGTTATCAGAAGATCAAGGAGAAAAATCCTTCGATCACCGAAGATGACTACAACGACTTCAAGATCAATTGCTCGAGCACCGCAAGCTCCCAATCAAGTGAGTGGGGGAAACAAATGCGGGAAATGAACATAGGGGAACACACACTCGGTCCCGGCGGTTACAGAGTGGCGGAGCCTATATGGGACAAGGAGGAGGCGGACCGTGCCGAGCAGGGCCTACCGCCCCTCTTCGATAAATACGGTGACAAGCAGACCAGGAACTTTGTCAGGGCCCGGTACAAGAAGGACCCGAAAACAAAGGAGCTTACCACGGATCCGAAGACCAGGCAGCTGGAGCTTGTTCTGGTAAGGAATACACCCCCGCGTAATTAGCTCCATATGGTTGCATTCTAATTAATGAAGCCGAATTTCTAAATGGTTCACATTCCTTCCGCAGGCGACTGAAAGCAGTAGCGCGGGGTCGACTAAGAGCAACCCTTGGGACACCACTCTAAATAGGGGGTTGAATGTAATGAAGAACAAGGATAAGCTCAGTAAGCCGACGTCAGCTGGTCGTGTGGCCGGCAAAGGCTTGTCGACAAAATGGGGGTCATACTATACCACTGGTGTGCGGAAGGAGAAAAAGACCAGCTCGGAAAGCCAGGCGCGAGAGGTTCAAGAACTCAAGGCACAGGTGGCGCGGATTCCGGAGATTGTCCAAGAGCAAGTGGAACAACGACTCGGAGCGACGATCACCGCCCTTGTGCCTACCTTGATCTCGGGGTTGAGTGCGTGGATTGCGGGCGGCCAACAGGGGCCGCCCCCGATTCCTAGCTTCACGGCCAGCAACTCGCATAATGCGATGGAGGGGCCATTGGTGCCTCCGGCGGAGGCGGCATTGGTGTCTCCGACACCGGCACGGGAGCTTAATGCACCCGGGTGTACGCCGGCCGGCACCTCTTCAGCAAGCGGCCCCTCCGTCAACTGCACGCCCGCCGTTGGCGGTGCGTCGACATTAGCCAAGCTCGACGCCATGATCACGGTAACTAATTAAGCCTCTCTCGGCCGAGGACTTCATCTCCTTGCCTTTGACTGGGCATCCCTGACGCCCTACATGTTTTCGCAGGGCGCCGCCGACGTTCCGTGCACTCTCCTCCACTTCGTGAAGAACGAGTTGGTCGGTGTCGCCAAGGGCAAAATCGTTCAACCGGGCAACCCCTTGTTCCACGGTACCCAGATGCCACCCAACTTGTTTAGGGTTCAACTGGTTCGGGTGCTGCCAGGCTGCGACGACTTGTTACCTCCGATTCGACCCGTCGGGGCCGACGATGAAGACGTGATGACCCTCAGCGCCTGCCTGAGCTGGCCCCTGCTTTGGCCGAAGAGCCAGATTCGTTTGGGGGCGGGGGACACCACCCCAAAGACAACACCGCCAGTCGTGCCGGCGCCAAGTCGGCCCCATGGAAAGACCGCCATAACGGTGCCGGACATCCCTATGCCACTGGATCCAAACATGCATATGGCACAGGATCAGAACGACGACGACGACGACGATGATACATTTGGCAACGTCGATCAGTACTTTGCCGATCATGGGTACGATGGCGACTTCATGGGGCCTCCTTCTCAAGAACCAAACCCAACAAAAGACGTGTGCGATCTAGCTGGTACCGCAGAGAAGCCAAGTTGCAACAGGCGCCGTCTGGCGTTCAGCTCTCAGGAGACGCCTCCAGCTGCCGACTTCACCGAGCCTCAGATAGGCGAGGTGCCAAATATTATCAGCCCCAACACACTCAAGAAGGCGGTCTGTGAGCAGAACTCGGTCCCATTACAGGAGAAGAAGAAGGCACGCAAAAGAAAGACTAAGAAGGGTGCGAGCCAGCCGGCACCGAGTACGATCCATGCTCAGGACGGGCCACCTTCACCGCAGGATATCTCGAGGAGGGTGCATGTGGCGGGTAGGGCGATGCTACCGACAAATATGCTCAATGCTGCAACCGGTGCTATGCGGAGTCTGCATGACAGTGTTCTTGCTTTGGAGAAGCGGCGTCTCAGAGAGAAGGATGTGGCATACCCGGTTTTCGCGGCCAAGGTGCCAGAGGGCAAGGGCTTTGTGGATAACTCCATCGGGCGTACGATCGTCCTGCGTTTTGATGACATCCACGCTATGTTGAACCTTCATCCGTTGCACTACACCTTCGTTTGGCTATTTTCGCTGAGTATGGAGATGCGGATCATTCGCGACAAGACCCCGGACATCGTGATAGTCGACCCCTTCTACATGCGTGCCAAGATCTTGGGCAGCGCTGGGGACCGGCAAGTCGCGAGTTCTTACCTCGAAGGCGTCATTCTGGCAAACCAAGATAAGGATAACTTCCTCATGCCTTACTTTCCCGAGTAAGTCCTCCCCTCAACCGGCCCGTAACATATGAATTCTTACATTTCGATCGTTTTTCTTTTAACATTCCGTGTTTTCTGCAGTGACACACATTGCACGCTCATCCTCCTAAGCCCCAAATATTCCATGGCCACGTATTTCGACCCGGACCGTCAGTCGAACGTAGACTACACAAATGTCAAGAAGGTTCTTGATGATGTTCTCCCCGGCTACGCCAAATCTGGAGGCACCTTCACCAGGCCTATTCGTAAGTACGGCAGGCACGTATTCTCCCACAATACGATGTTCTGCTGCGTCAAGCAGCCGCCTGGCGGTCAGAAGGGTGCCTACTACGCCATCCATCACATGCGGGCGATCGTACGGGACCATCATCAACTTCTGCTACCGAGTAAACTCAAAGATTGGGCAAAGAGCGTGTCGGCAATCCAGGACGCGGACCTCCGACAAGAATTCTTTCGCATCCAGTCGGAGTTTGCGGAAATCATCCATCAAGATGTCCTTCCTACCTCGGGGCAGTTCTATCTCAACAATCAACCATCCAATAGTTACATCGACACAATGCTACAAATGCAGGCTGACAACGACCATTATTTCATGACTCCCACGATAGACGGCGGCTTCATCCACGCTCCGGTCCCTTGAGTCGAGTCGAAAGCAGTGATGCCATGTCTAGTTCTGAAACATCGATTGGCTCATGTTGTAATTAAACTTTAATGAACTTGTAGTATGTCTCTTTGGTTTCGAGAGTCGTTCAACTTAGATGTAATTGATGCTATTACTGTCTTGCTTTTCTCTTCCGATCGTTCTGTTGCATACTTATATATTGCTTATGTATTGTCTGTGAATTGGTACTAACGTTTCGTTTGGCTAATGCATAGCGATGCCGACGTATGTCGTGTGCAAGGGTAAGGTTCCCGGAGTCTACGATGACTGGGAGGAGTGTCGGAGACAGGTTCACCGATTCAGCGGTAACAATTACAAAGGGTACACCACTAGGGCCGAGGCCGAATCTAGATACGCCCGCTATCTAGCGGGAGAGGGGAGGGAGCGTTGGAGGAACCGGATGAAGACGAGTTTCATTGTGATGATGCTCATCGTGATGACCGCAGCTCTCTTCTATGTGATGGTAGTTTAGATGATCGATATCGACTTGTAATGTGAAGACAAACTCGCTACTCGCGGTCTCGAGACTTGTAATATAATGTTCTATCTTTGTTCGGTCTTTTCAATTCGGAGACTAATATGATGAATTGTATTCGGAGACTAATATGATGAATTGTATTCAAAGACTAATCTTCTATTGTATTCGATGAATCTGTTGTTGATGTGTGCTGTCTATATTTTGTCAAATTATACATTTTGTAACCTGTGCAAAAAACAGAAAATAAAAAACAAAAAAAACCTAATATTCATACTAATGGCGCATCACATGACAGTGCGCCATTAGTATGACAGTGCATACTAATGGCGCATCACATGACAGTGCGCCATTAGTATGACAGTGCATACTAATGGCGCATCACTGGGTAGTGCGCCATTAGTATGCCGCGGTTACTAATGGCGCATCCAGTGGTGGTGCGCCATTAGTATGCCAACGCACCTGGATATACATGGCCCCTGGGAGGCATACTAATGGCGCACCCTGGCCTATACTAATGGCGCACCCGCGGTGCGCCATTAGTATACCAGATACTAATGGCGCATCAGGTGGTGCGCCATTAGTAAAAATCACTAATGGCGTGCTATTAATGGCGCACCACAGATGCGCCATTAATGGCCATACTAGGTGCGCCATTAGTAGGGGTTTTTCTAGTAGTGTCTGGAGTTCACGGGGCAGACCGGAGAGGTCGGCACCGAGAACCCTCTCGTGGAGGAGGGCGGCGACGCTTCAGGCTCGGATACCCACGCGCCGCCTCCGCCGTCTCCGCCACCGTCTAGGAGGCTGCATGGCAAGCAGCCGGTGGACCCGCAGGATCCTCTGACTACGGACGATGCCGAGGCGCGGCTGCTTCTTCAAGTCGCCGTGCCGGCGCGCCGCCGGCTTGAGAGGACGAGCTCAGCGCCGCGAGCTCGGGAGACTGGCGCCGCAAGTTCGGCGAATCTGGACGTCGAGGCCTCCAGCGCCGCGCCCACCGGCTGGTTACGCGAAGGTGGCACCGGCCCGCTGAATCAGGCCCTCCTAGACGTCCAGTCAAAGCTGCGCGCGGAGAGCGACGCCCTCCAACTCTGCACCAGAGCGCATCTAGCCGTGCGGACATCTGTCCGGGTATGTTTCCTTTCTCTTTTTTAATTTCTGTCTTTCTCTGTGGGGGCGCGCCAGCGCACCCACTGGGTGTAGTCCCCGAGTTCTGGGCCGGCTGCTGAGCAGGCGGTTCGGAACTCCCTCTGGTGAGCTCCGAGTACTAACTTTTGCCTTTGCCGGCTTTTTTGCAGGAATATCATAATCTCCGCTCCACTGCCTTCAACCGCAATGTCGTGGAGCTGAACAAGCGGACCGCCGACCTGACGGAAAGCTGGGGTGAGCTCTTTCTTCCTTCTTCGCGGGGGCGCGCTGGCGCACCCGCGGGCTGTAGTCCCTGAGATTCGGGCCGACTGCTGAGCAGTCGGGCCGGATCTCTCCGGCGATCTAATTTCTTTCTTCTTCGCGGGGGCGCGCTGGCAAGCCCGCGGGCTGTAGTCCCCGAGATTCGGGCCGACTGCTGAGCAGTCGGGCCGGATCTCCCCGGCGATCTAATTTACTGATGACTTTTCTTGTCTTCTTCGTTCTTCAGGCGCCAACGCCGCCCTCCAGGAGCAGCTGGGCGAGGCCAATACTGCTCGTCGTGCCAAGGAGGAGGAGTGCGATAGGCTCGCCAAAGAGCGCGATCTGCCGGCGACACAGCTGGCCGAGCAGAAGGAGCTGCTCCGGAAGGTGCAGGACGACGCCAAGTCGCGGGAGGCTGCCCTCATGGCCGAGTTCGAGGTCGAACGCTCCGCCTGGACTGATCGGGAGGCGATGCTGACCTCCGGCTACCACGAGCTCGAGGACATCGTCGACGGTAAGTCTTTTTCGCTTTTTGGCCTTCCGACTTTGTGTCAGGCTGATCCCTGATTTTTCGACTATCTTCTTTTCTGTCTTGGCAGACTTCTTTCCCGGCCATTCACAAGCCGTCCCTCTGGCCATCGAGGCGGCTCGGGAGGCGCGAAGGGCGAAGGGTGAGGTGATTGCCGCCAACGCCCCCCGAACCATCGACGAGCAGCTTCTGAGCATCAGGGCTCGTCTTCGTCCTGCTCACTGCCTGTTGCGCTGTCTTCCGCGTGCCGGTGCCCAGGTGGTTGCTGCCCTGTGGCCGGACGTGCCGGCTCTTCGCACCGCCAGTCGGACCGCCGACTGGCTGGAAGTCGCCGTCGGCCGCCTTGAGGCTTGGAAGGGCTCCTCGGCCCGGGCCGGAGCTCGCCGGGCCTTGGAGTTTGTCAAGGCGTGGTATCCAGGGCTGGACCTGGACCGCCTGGCCGCGTTCCGGTCGGAAGCCCAGGCCGAGCTGGAGGCCGTAGAAGGCGCCCTTGTCGAGCGCACGGCGGCCATCGCGGAGTATACGGACACCAGCATCTTCGTGCCCGAGCGGACTGAAGGCAGCGAGGAGGCACCGCCGGACTGGTTCGGGATGAACCCGGAGTACGAGGAAGATTCGGCGGAGGTGATCGACTCCAGCGCCGAGGAGGAGGACGAGTCAGAGGACGGAGGCGAAGAGGAGGCGCCAAAAGACGAAGCAGGCGGCCAGCCTCAGCCCGATCGTGCCTCCAGCAATGAGCCGCGCGGGGACAAGGCGACCGCCGCCGGAGGTGACCAGGCTGAGACCGCCCAGCCGACTGCCCCGGTTCCAACACCGTCGTCACCTCCGATCCTCCGGCCCCGGAGGCCGCCTCCTAGACTGCTTCTATTTATCTGTCTTCATTAATCTTTTGAAAGAATTGTTAGGTTCGAACAATTCCACCCACGGGGTGTATCCTAAATTCTTATTCGGAGATTCGGCCGAGGGCCTATGTAAATATTTATCTAATTTCCACCTTTCCTTGCTTATTGCTCCTTAGACTTTTTCCTTTGCCGCCTTCCTTTAGTTGCCGCCTTGCCGGCTGGGCAGCCGCTCTGCGGACTGTCGCCGGGTTAAGTGCTTGGCTACTTCAGGAAGGCAAGTACTTAGCCATTTAGAGTTTTTTCTAGCAAGTCGGCTAGGAAGCGACATGCCGACTATTCGAGAGTCGGCTGTCCTTGATAAAAGTCGAGACGGCGAGCCGACTGCTCATGAGTCGGCTCGGTGGGGGAGGCTGGTAGCCGGCTTGGGCTATGCGTAAGCTTTTAGGTCCTTAGCCATTTTCCGTGGGTGCGCTCGTTCTTGCTTGTCCCCTGCCTACCGACAGTCGCTCTGCGAGCTGCGGCTTTCGACAGGAGACGGCTTGAGCGCAACACATTACTTGTCTGACCGCAGGAAACATTTCATAGCGCAAGACGGCGAGTCCCCGGGCCGACTAGTCGGACCCGGTGCCAGACAGTATGATAAAAAAGAGCAGCATATTCGGAAGCGTAATTCTTATCATACAGATAATCAAAAAGGCAGTCCCCGAGCTCGTCCCGGGGGGCCTAAGGTCTTAGTACTTTAATACAAAGAGGGTAGTGCGATACATACTGCATCAACTGTAAAATCTTCGAAGAAGATTCGCGTTCCACGGGCGCTCTGTTTCTTTGCCGGAGTCGTCCCTCTTGCGCGCTCGAGGCTTCTGAGCATCGATCAGATAGTAGGCGTTGTTCCCTAGCACCTTGCTGATGATAAAGGGACCTTCCCAAGGTGCCGACAACTTGTGCTAGCCGGCTGTTCTCTGAATCAGCCGGAGCACAAGGTCGCCCTCTTGGAACGATCTTGGCTTGACCTTGCGATTGTAGTATCGGCGCAGACTCTGCTGGTAGATGCCGGACCGACTGAGTGCCAACAGTCGGCCCTCTTCCAGCAGATCGACGCCGTCTTGGCGTGCTTCTTCGGCTTCCTCTTCGGTGTACATGGAGACTCGCGGAGAGTCGAACTCTATATCCGTCGGGATGACGGCTTCGGCACCGTAGACGAGGAAGAAAGGCGTGAAGCCGGTTGACTTGTTTGGGGTTGTGCGCAGACTCCAGAGGACGGCAGGCAGCTCTTCGACCCAACAGCCGGCCGAACGCTCGAGTGGTTCGACCAATCGAGGCTTGATGCCGGACAGGATGAGGCCATTGGCTCGTTCCACCTGGCCGTTTGACTGCGGATGGGTAACGGACGCTAAGTCCAGTCGGATGCCCTGCGTCACGCAGAAACGAGCCAAGGCGCCCTTGGCAAAGTTTGTGCCGTTATCGGTGATGATGCTGTGCGGTATGCCGTACCGCACCATGATGTCGGCAAGGAAGGTTACTGCTGTAGGCCCGTTCAATTTCTTGATGGGCTTTGCTTCCACCCACTTGGTGAACTTGTCCACCGCGACAAGCAAATGAGTTAGGCCGCCTCGGGCCGTCTTGAATGGTCCTACCATGTCCAGGCCCCAAACTGCGAAGGGCCAGGCAATGGGGATCGTCTTCAGCGCGGAGGCCGGCTGAAGGGGCTTGGAGCGGAACATCTGGCACCCCTTGCATTTTTGGACTAGCTCTTTAGCTTCTTCCAGGGCAGTCGGCCAAAAGAAACCGTGCCGAAAGGCTTTGGCCACGAGTGCCCTTGAAGCTGCATGGTGGCCGCACTCGCCTTGATGGATGTCTCTGAGAATCACTTGGCCTTGCTCTGATTCTACGCAGCGCTGGTAGACACCAGTGACACTGCGCCTGACTAGCTCTCTGTTGACTATGGTGTATGCTGCTGCTCGGCGCTGCACTTGCCGAGCCGAGATCTCATCTGTTGGTAATTCTTTGCTCACTAGAAACTTGAGGATGGGTTGCGCCCATGAAGGTGCTGCTATCTCTTCAGCTGCTACCACAATGACTTGGACAAGGGTGGCTGGGCTGGGAGGCGGCGGGTTGGAGTCTGCGGCCATTTGCTGAATTGACGGAATCTCTGGGCCGACTGGGGCAGCTCCCGGGCCAACTGGCGCAGTCCCCGGGCCGGGCTCTGATGTCCCCGGGCCGACTGGCGCAGTCCCCGGGCTGGGCTCTGAAGTCCCCGGGCCGACTGGCGCAGTCCCCGGGCTGGTTTCAACTGTAGTTTTCTTGAGGTCGCCTACTGGGGCTATGGAGTTAGATCCAACTATTTCTGGCGGAGCCGGCACGAAGATGGAGTCTGACTCTGGTGAGGGCTTGATAGACGGCTTGAGGAGGCGCTGAAGGGCGACGCCAGAAGGTATTGCTTGGCGAGTGGAGCCGACTCGTGCCAAGGCATCTGCTTGATCGTTGTCGTTTCTTGGCACGTGAATGAATTCGCACCCCTCGAAATATCTGTTGAGTTGCTGCACCAGGAAGCGGTAGCTCGCCATGTTTGCGTCTTTGGCGTCCCAGTCGCCGGATGATTGCTGAACCACCAAGTCAGAGTCGCCATAGCACAGGATCCGGCGAATGCTGAGTTCTTTGGCAAGCCAGAGCCCATGAATGAGCGCCTCATATTCGGCGATGTTGTTGGAGGCGGCGAAGTGGATTTGCAGCACGTATTTGAGCTTGTCGCCCTTAGGGGAGGTGAGGACGACGCCGGCTCCAAGGCCGGTGCGCATCTTGGAGCCGTCGAAATGCATCCGCCAATGAGTGGAGTCAGGCGCTGGCGGCAGGTACTGGGTCTCGGCCCAATCGACGAGGAAGTCGGCCAGCGCCTGCGACTTGATGGCGGTGCGGGGCTGGTAGTAGATGGTGTAAGGGGCTAGATCTATAGCCCATTTGGCCACTCGGCCGGAGGCGTCTTGGCTTCCAATGATCTCGGCGAGTGGAGCGGTGCAAACCACAGTGATTGGATGCTCTTGAAAGTAGGGCTTCAGCTTCTTGGCGGCAAAGTGCACGCCGTAACACATCTTCTGATAGTGAGGGTAGTTTTGCTTGGAGGTCGACAGTACCTCGCTTAGGTAATATACCGGTCTCTGGACAGGGAGCGCCTTGCCTTCCTCCTTGCGCTCGACTACAATGAATGTGCTGACTACTCGGCTGGTGGCGGCGATGTACAAGAGCATGGGCTCTTTGGGAGTCGGAGCCGCCAACACGGGGGGAGTAGTCAACATCTTCTTTAGTTGGAGAAATGCCTCATCCGCCTTGTGGTTCCACTCAAAAAAGGTGGTCTTCTTCATCAGTTGATACAGGGGCAAAGCTTTCTCGCCCAGCCAACTGATAAATCGGCTGATGGACACCAAGCAGCCGGTGAACTTCTGCACATCCAACAGTCGGCTGGGTACCTCCATTCTCTCAATGGCCTTGATCTTGACGGGGTTGCACTCTATGCCGCGTTCGGAGACCAGGAAGCCAAGGAGCTGGCCGGCTGGGACTCCGAAAACGCACTTCTCGGAGTTGAGCTTGATCCGGAACCGGCGCAGATTTTCAAAGGTCTCCTTGAGGTCTTCCAGCAGCGTCCCACGCTTTTCCGTCTTCACCACTACATCGTCCACATAGACGTGGGCGTTCCTGCCGAGTTGCTTGAGGAGGCACTTCTGCATGCAACGCTGAAAGGTGGCGCCGACATTCCTTAAGCCGAACATCATTGTCAGGTAACAGAAGGCTCCAAACGGCGTGATGAATGTGGTCTTCAGTCTGTCTGCTGGATTCAACTTGATCTGGTGGTATCCTGAGTATGCGTCTAGGAAACTCAACAGCTCGCATCCGGCTGTGGAATCTATCACCTGATCAATCCTTGGCAGAGCAAACGGGTCCTTTGGGCAGGCTTTATTGAGGCTTGTGTAGTCGATGCACATCCGCCACTGCTTGTTTTTCTTCAGTACCAACATCGGGTTTGCCAGCCACTCTGGAAAAAATACTTCCATGATGAAACCGGCTGCCAGGAGCCGGGCTATCTCTTCTCCAACAACTCTTCTTTTCTCTTCTGACAGGCGGCGCAAGGGCTGCCTGACGGGCTTCATATCTGGCCTGACGTGTAGCTTGTGCTCGGCGAATTCCGTCGGTACACCCGGCATGTCCTTGGGGGACCATGCAAAGATGTCCCGATTCTCATGGAGGAAATCGACGAGCTCGCCTTCCTATTTGCTGTCAAGGCCTGTGCCTATGACAGCGTATCTCTCTGGGTCCAAGGGTATCTTCTTGGTTTCTTTGGCCGGCTTGAATGATCCTTCTACCTCCGACTCCTTGGGGTCGGGCGATATTTCTGGCTGCTTTCCGGCCATCGCCACAACTCGGTCAAGGAGCCGCTTCTCGGCTGCGATCACCAAGGACTCGGCCAGCCGACTGCTCTCGGCCGCGCAAGCGGACGACTTCTTGTAGTCGCCGGCAATGGTCAGAATCCCCTTGGAACTCGGCATCTTCATTTTAAGGTAGGCGTAGTGTGGAACCGCCATGAACTTGGCCAAGGCAGGCCGGCCAAGCAGAGCGTGGTACGGGCTCTCCAAGTCCACCACCTCGAACCAGACCGGCTCTCGGCGGAAGTGATCTTTGTCCCCGAAGAGGACGTCTATCAGGATCTTGCCGATTGGTGAACAGGAGAGGCCAGGTACAATTCCATGGAACACGGTGCGGCTGCTCTGCAGCTGCCTTCGCCTGATTCCTAGCTTCTCCATGGTGTCTTTGTACAGGATGTTTATGCTGCTGCCTCCGTCTATCAGGACCCGCGAAAAACGGGCGGCCCGCCTATCAGTGGCCAAGGTCGCGCCTAAGACCAGGGCATAGGAGCCTGGACTCGGCATCACCTCTGGGTGATCCGCCCGACTCCAACTGATAGGCCTCTCGGACCAATGCATGAACTCTGGAGCATGTGTGGCTACTGCATTTACTTCTTGATGCTATTGGCGCCTGCTGCGCCGGACATCTGCCACACTGGTGAATACTACGTAGGCTCCATGCTCTTCTGGGAACTCGTCTTGTACTGCGCCGACTGGCCGAGCCGCCGGCTGTTGGGGCGGCGGCGGAGGCGGCGGCCCTGCAGGCGGCGGTGGAGTGAGGCCGTCTCCCTTGGTGATTCTGGCGAGCCTGTGGCACTTTCTGGTGGTGTGGTTTGACGGCTTCGCGCCGCTGTGGAACTTGCAAGGACCATCCAAAGTCTGCTCATAGGAGAAAGCCGGCAACCAATTGGACTTGCCGCCCTTCTGCCGCTTGGCCGGAGGCTGCCCCTCCGGCTGCTGATCTTCTACTGCTGCGACCTGCCGACTGTTGGAAGTCAGCTGTGGGGCCTTGCGCTTGTTGTCGTTTTGTTGCTGTCGCCGACTGGCATCTCCAGCCGGAGTTCTGGGAGCCTGGGGAGTCACTTTGCGAGCCTCATTGACTTGAACCTCCGTCTTCATAGAAGAGTCGGCCGTGGCGTACTTATCCGCTATGACTAGCAGTTCGTCAAGGGTTTCTGGCTCGTCGCAGAGGAGCTTGTGCTTGAGGAGGGTGCCCTCTCGGCACCCGGCAGTGAAGTACTCGATAGCCTGCACCTCGTGCACGCCCTCGCAGGAGTTTCGAAGTTCGCCCCAGCGTGTCAGGTAGTCGCGCGTTGATTCTTCAGGGCCCTGCACGCACAAGGAGAGCTGGCGCGGCTTGGGAGGTCGCTTGTACGTGCTGGTGAAGTTGCGAATGAAGGCTTCGGTGAAGTCGACCCAGCTATTGATGTTGCGGGGCTTCAAGCTGTTCAGCCATGTCCGGGCCGTGCCCTGGAGCATGAGAGGAACATACTTCACGGCAACTCGTTTGTTGCTGTTTGCTATGCTGACGGCTGTGGAGTAGTCTATCAGCCAGTCTTCCGGCTTTACGGAACCGGTGTACTTGGGCGTGTCTCGAGGAAGCGTGAACCCTTTGGGGAAGGGCTCGTCTCTGATGCGGGGCCTGAAGCAAGGCGGACCCAACTCATCTTCTTCTTCCAGCGCCAGGGATCGGTGGAGTCGGTCGATCCGTTGACAGGCGTCATTCTCTCCGACTCCCTCTCGACGGCCAAGGCGACCTCCGAGAGTCGGATACTCAACAGGTGGCGAGGAGACTCGCCGTTCTCTTCTGGGCAGGGGAGGCAGATAATCGTCCCGCCGCTCCACTGCTCTTGGGCGGCCGTCTTGGTCGCGCTCGATGGTGATATGAGTCCGATTGTGACTGACAGCCGGCTCCTTCTCTTTCCTTCCGCGGACTCCGCCAGTCGGCGTCAGGGAGGTCGCGCCTTGATCTCGGTGGGGAGGTAAGTCATCGTTTGGCTGCTGCAGCGCATCTGCGCGGCCGCCGGCCGCGTTTTGCGCAGCAACCGCGTCAAGGAGCTGCTGGACTCGCTCCGTCATCACACGGCGCTCTTCGCCCTCGAAGTTCTTCAGCTCGTCAGTCGCCGCTTGGGCTGCGCGGATATTCTCTGCTGGGGTGGCGTAAACAGGGCGTTTCGCCCCGAGTAAGTCGGCGATGGCCGCGCCGCGCTGTCGGACTGCACCTAGACGGCTTGGCCCAGTCGGGGCCGGCGAGCCGCCTATGGCGCGATCCATCTCGCGCTGGTATGCTTCTGACAAGCGCCTCATGCTTGCCAACTTCTTGGCGCCTTCGACGATCTGAAGGCGGCATGCCTCTAGCGTCTCGGCGCCCGCGTCCTCTGGAATGGGCGCGGTCAGGTCTCGTAGGGCCGCGGCTAGCGGGTCCTCGGTTTCTTCACCGGAGTGCTCATCGTGGCTGATGACGAGCACCTCCGTGACGGCGCTTCCGCCACTCTCCTCGTATGGAAGCGGCTCGTCGTAGACCACCACATTGGTGGGGAAGATGTCAAGCGATACGGCGTCGGAGTCGACCAGCATCGGGTCGGAGGAGCCTACGGACTCCAAGTCTACGGCGGGCTCGCCGGCGACGTGGAGTTGGTCAAGGAGGCCCGCGAGAAGGTTCTCGGGGCCGCCCGTGCCTGCGCCGGATGCAGGCTCGTAGGAGAGGCGCACCTCGCCGATAAGTTCGGCGAGGCCGCTCGCGGCGCAGGTGGCTTCGGCGCCGCGCAGCGTGTCGATGCAGACTCCATCTGGCGAGGCTGGCTGGCTGCGCTCGCCAGGGAGAAAAAGGGTTCCCGTCCAGAACAGATCTCCGGACGACGGTGCACCTCGCTCCACGGTGGGCGCCAAATGTCGGGGGTTGGGTGCGACATATGCCAAAGGATGGCTTATCATGGTGGGGGCGAGTAGAATGTCGCCGGTGCCTGGAAACGGGATGAGGCGTAGACATGCACGCCGGCGAATCTTACCCAGCTTCGGGGCTCTCCGTGGAGATAACACCCCTACTGCTGCTCTGCGGGGTCTCCGCATGGTCACTATGGCAAAGTGGCTACAATGGCGCTCCTAGAGCTGTGTCGGAAGGCAGGAGGGAGCTAAGCTGGCTCTCTCCTCCCTGGTCTATGTGTCTAACTCTATCCAGGGCCCAACCCTTTGCATGGGTGCCCCGGGGGGTTTATATAGGCCTACCCCCCGGGGGTACAATAGTAATCTGACTGGGCGTGGCCCCCAGCCGTCTGTCTCTCATGCCGCCGTCCTTCCTGCCGGCTTCTGGGGCCCGCTAACTGGTGGGTCCCGCGGACAGGCCGAACACTGTGCAGCACTCCTGATGACGCAGGCTTGGTCATGGGGTCGTGGCAACAGTGCCGCCGTCAGTCAGGTGATCACTGTCGCCACTCCCCATCCAATCTGGTTTATGGCTTGTGGGGCCCTAGCGGGGAGACGGCCGACTCCGTGGAGGCCGACTCCCTCAGGGCCGTCTTCTGGCGCTCTGGCCGTCTCTGACTCGCCCACTGACGGGTGGCCCTGCGATCTCTGGGCCGTACAAGCCGGCGTCGTGGGCACAGTGCATCACGCACTGTGGCTGATGTCAGGGGAGGCATGGCAACAGTGCCGTGCCTCGCCGGAGATCTCCCGGCGACACGGCTCACTGTAGCCATGCCAACCCCTCGTAGGCAGGAAGGGACGGCCACGTCGGGCCGTGCCCTGCATCGGTCTTCGTGAAATGTCGCGGGCCGACTCCCATAGTCGGCACTCCTGGAGGTCGCAAGCCGGGAGTCGGCTTGCTTTAAAGTCGTTGTCTGGGATTCGGCTTCTTGGGGGATCGCCAGCTGGGACTCGGCCTCTCCGAAGCTCGCCAGCTGGGACTCGGCCAGAGGGGCGTGGCCTGCCCCGATGTCTTAAAAGATCCTGGGTCCCGGGTCAGCCTACCCGTGGCCCATTACTCCGACATTCCTTGTGAGTGAGCCAAGCATCCAATGCATCTCCAACCGCTCCTAGAAGAACAACACAAACTAAACGGTACCCAAACTCATTGGGACCAAGAGTTAGAAACACCAATATACATAGGACAAACTCCACATAAATAGGTGCATATAGATATGAAAATGAATTTCATGCACCTCTCATCCAATTTGAGACTTGGTGGAGTTTCCCCTATATATTGGGTCAAAGAAAGAAAGCATGCCAAATAAAATACATGAAGTAAACATGCATGCTCAAAACTTTCAAGAACCGAAACCAAATGAAAACGAAATGCAAAGAAAAAGGATACCAAATAGATAAATCATCACTTGGAAGATATCATTAAAGATACATCAAGGAATGAGATATCCGTTGATACACACTAAATTAAAGATGTCAAACTCCCAAAGAGAGGATGGTTCCAAACAAACCAAGCTCTCAACAAAGTTTCATGATGGCACAAAGTACCAAAAAGAAATGGCTTGCCTTCTGAGGGAGTCCTGTGATGGATTCATGTACCTAGGGTAGGGTCATAGACCTGATCTAAGTACCCTACCCGAGGACACCCTTAGAAGAGATCACCTTCCAGTTGACCTACGAGGAACTCACTCGACTGACTTGAAGGACTCGACCATGAAGACTCACTCGACCACCAGAAGGCCAAGAGGCACTCTGTACCGCAACGGTCTGTAATTAAGTAGACTTTATGATAGTTAAGACACTTTATGTGGGGCGTTACCAGTAACGCCCCGGACTTAATGTACCTTAAACCCTTCATTACGTGGGCTGGCAGGGGTCCTGGCGCACTCTATATAAGCCACCCCCCTCCACAGGCAGAAGGGTTCGCACCCCTGTAACACATATAGAGATAATCCACTCGACCGCCTCAGGGCTCCGAGACGTAGGGCTTTTACTTCCTCCGAGAAGGGCCTGAACTCGTACATCGCTTGTGTTTACAACCTCTCCACAGCTAGGACCTTGCCTCTCCATACCTACCCCCACTCTACTGTCAGACTTAGAACCACGACAGTTGGCGCCCACCGTGGGGCAGGTGTTTTAGCGATTTTGTGGAGAAGTTGCGGTTCTTCCGAGTACTTTCATCATGATGACTGCTGGAGTTTTGGTCGAGGGTCGCGAGATCCGTCTTGGTGCTCTCACCTTCGTCGCCGATGACTCCGCCTGGCTCCAGGAGGCTCCACTCGACGTTGATGCGCTCCCCGTCCGTGGGGCGAGCATTTTCGCGCATGTGTCCGCGGCGTTCTGCTGCGACAACCATCGACCCCGTATCGGTCGACTCCCCTGTCTGTCACCCTTCCGGTCTCCCACCAGCGCAAGCGCTCTGGTCGGTCGAGGCTCCAACGGTGGGTGAAGCACGCGGTGGCTCGCCAAACAGCCACCGCCCAAGTTGCGGCAATCGAGCCCGACGAATCTCTCTATGGCCTATTCGATCTGTCGACTGGCTCCGTAGAGACTGCATCCGAGTGCGATAGCAGTGATCCGGCGGCGGAAATACTGATGGTCAACGGACCACGCAGTCCTCCTGGCTTCGCCCATGAGGGCGGAGCAGGCGGCGGAGGCGACCCCGTACGAGACCACGAAGAGTACCAGCCCAAGACACTCGACTCTCTGCAGAGGGAAGAGCTTCGCCGCAGGAACGTGGATGCCCTGCATACTCCCATCGCAGGAGAAACTCCCGAGGCTCGTGCCTTGGAGGAGGCACGTTTGGCCAATTTGGCTGAACGCGCTCGCTTGGAGAATCTTCAGCGAGCACTCGACGAGCGCGCGCGACAACGAGTTCCCGACGCCAATTGACGTCAACTCTTCCCGCCGACTCAGGTATATCGAACCCCAATCCAGAATTTAGTAGCTGCGACCCGTATAGCAGAGTCCATCCAGCCCTCTCAGTCGGAAGCTGGCAGGGGATTGATGAAGATCAGGGATTTGCTCCGGGCAGCAGGGGACCAGAATTCAGCCGTGTCGCAGTCGCGCAACAGAATTCACAGTCGATCCGTCGCTGCGAATACGGTTCAGTCGGCTCACAGTCCCAGATCGCCTCCGCGGTGAGAAGGGCGCGAGAATCGGCGAGACCAGTATGGAGACCGACACGACCGAGATGATAGGCATCGATTGCCCGCTTCCCCTCCGAGGAGTGGGTCTAACGCTCCTCGGCAGCAAGATGACAGGCGTCAGCTCAGTGTGGGGTGAAGAGCTCCAGTCGACCCCAGGGAACCAGGCTTCGACATGCGATCCATTATCATGCAAGGCTTGGTCGACCAGAACAGAGCCCATCGGGGTGGGCCCGACAGAGATGCGCCCATGAGCAGTCGAGTGCATGTTTCTGGTCCAGAGTGTTTCAGCAGGGCTATCAGAGCCGCAGTGATCCCCCCAATTTCAGGTTGGCAACAGGAGTCAGCAAGTTTACAGGTGAGTCTAAGCCTGAAACTTGGCTTGAAGACTACCGAGTGGCTATTCAGATTGGTGGTGGGAATGACGAGGTGGCTATGAAGCATTTGCCCCTCATGTTGGAAGGTTCAGCCAGAGCGTGGTTGAATCAGTTACCTCCTAGCAGCATTTACACTTGGGAAGATCTGTCCCGAGTGTTCGTCAGAATGTTCGAAGGAACTTGCAAGCGACCAGCTGGATTAACGAAGCTGCAAGTCTATGTGCAGAAGACCAATGAGACTCTCAGAGAGTATATTCAGAGATGGATCACTTTTCACCATACTGTGGAGAATGTGTCTGATCATCAGGCAGTCTGCGCCTTCAAGGATGGTGTCAAGAACAGAGAATTGAGTTTGAAGTTTGGTCGAACCGGGGACATGACCCTGAGTCGGATGATGGAGATTGCTACCAAGTACGCCAACGGCGAAGAAGAAGACCGACTCCGAAGTGGCAAGTACAAGCCGAGTCAGTCGGAGAAGGGAAACACCAGTCGGAAGCAGAAACGGAAGGCTGAACCAGCAGCTCCTGGAGAGGCTCTGGCTGTAACTCAGGGAAAGTTCAAAGGGAAGCCAAAAGGATCTTGGAACCCTAAGAAGGTAAAGGATAAAGAAGGGAACGACGTGATGGATATGCCGTGTCACATCCACACGAAGAAAGATGAAGAGGGCAATATCATTTACCCAAAGCATACCACTCGCCAGTGTCGACTCCTGATCCAGCAGTTTCAAGGAAAACAGTCTAAGGACAAGGAGAAGGAGTCAGACAAAGCCGAAGACAAGGAGGACAGTGAGGAAGGATACCCACATGTCAACTCCACTCTGATGATCTTCGCAGATGTGGAAAGCAAGAGCCGACTGAAGGTCATTAATCGTGAGGTGAACATGGTTGCCCCGGCAAAACCAAGTTATCTGAGATGGTCCCAAACACCCATCACATTCGACCAATCTGATCACCCGACCCATATTGCCACCCCTGGGAGGCAAGCTTTGGTGGTCGATCCAGTTGTCGAAGGCACTCGACTGACAAAAGTGCTGATGGACGGTGGTAGTGGGCTGAACTTGTTGTATGCAGACACACTGAAAGGAATGGGCATTCCGATGTCCCGACTGCGCACCAGTAACATGAGCTTCCACGGAGTTATACCTGGGAAGAAAGCCGAGTCACTCGGTCAAATAGCTCTGGACGTGGTGTTTGGTGATTCAAAACATTTTCGCAAGGAAAAGTTGACGTTCGAGGTCGTGGATTTTTAGAGTGCGTACCACGCCATTTTGGGGAGACCAGCTTATGCACGATTCATGGCTCGACCATGTTACGTGTACCTCAAACTGAAGATGCCCGGCCCCAAAGGAGTGATCACTGTCACCGGTGATCGGAAAAAGGCAGAAGAGTGCTTTCAGAAGGGCTCGAAGATTGCCGATTCCCAGGTGACAGCGGTCGAGTTTGACGAGTATAAGCAAAACGCAGATCCGAGTGATTTGCTGTGATCCAAGAAACCCGCCACAGAATCTGCATTTCAGTCATCCGTGAGACGAAGCCTGTCCACATTCACCCGACTGACCCCAATGCAGCCCCGACCCACATCTCCACAACACTCGAACCAAAATAGGAAGAAGCGCTCATCCAGTTCCTCCGTGAGAACTGGGACATTTTTGCATGGAAGCCAGCTGACATGCCAGGTGTTCCCAGGGGACTGGCTGAGCATCGTCTTAGAGTCGACTCATCAGCAAAGCCAGTTAAAGAGCATCTTCGACGGTCCGTCGTCCAGAAGAGAAAGGCTATTGGTGAAGAAGTGGCTCGACTGTTGGCGGCAGGATTTATCCGAGAGATATACCACTCCGAGTGGCTCGCTAATGTCGTCATGGTTCCTAAGAAGGACAAATCGCTCCGAATGTGCATTGATTTCAAGCACATCAATCGGGCCTGCCCGAAAGATCATTTTCCTCTCCCTCGCATAGATCAAATTGTTGACTCGACCGCGGGATGCGAGAGATTGTCTTTTCTAGACGCCTATTCCGGGTATCATCAGATCCGTCTGTATGGACCCGACGAGATAAAAACAGCTTTCATCACTCCATTCGGGTGCTTCTGCTATATCACCATGCCATTCGGCCTCAAGAATGCCGGAGCCACATTTATGCGAATGATTCAGAAGTGTCTGCTCACTCAAATCAGTTGGAATGTGGAAGCGTATATGGATGATATCATCGTCAAGTCACGAAAAGGTTCCGACCTGCTCGCTGACCTCGCCGAAACATTTGCCAACCTCAGAAGGTATGATATCAAGCTCAATCCATCAAAGTGCACATTCGGAGTTCCTGGTGGAAAGTTACTCGGTTTTCTCGTTTCCGAGCGAGGGATCGATGCTAATCCAGAGAAGATCGGCACTATTCTCCGAATGAAATGCCCTGTGTGAGTGCACGATATCCAGAAACTTACTGGATGCCTGGCCGCATTAAGTCGATTCATCTCACGACTCGGTGAAAAGGCGTTGCCTCTTTACCGACTGATGAAGAAGGCAGACAAGTTCGAGTGGACTCCAGAAGCTGATGCAGCGTTTGCCGAGCTAAAAGCTCTGCTCTCCACCCAGCCGGTGCTTGCTGCTCCAATCAGCAAAGAGCCTCTGTTGCTTTATATTGCAGCCACAGGACAAGTCGTCAGTACAGTGCTTACGGTCGAGCGGGAAGAAGAAGGAAAAGCCTTCAAAGTTCAGCGCCCAGTGTATTATTTGTCTGAAGTCTTGACTCCATCCAAGCAGAGATATCCTCATTATCAGAAGCTTGTGTAAGGAATATACATGACCACGAAGAAGGTTGCTCATTATTTCTCTGATCATTCCACAGTCGTCAGCGACGCTCCACTATCAGAGATTTTGCACAACAGAGATGCAACTGGTCGAGTGGCGAAATGGGCGATTGAACTTCTTCCCCTTGATATCAAATTTGAGGCAAAGAAAGCCATTAAGTCCCAGGCAATAGCAGATTTCCTCGCCGAGTGGATTGAACAGCAGCAGCCGACTGAAGTTCACTCAGAGCATTGGACCATGTTTTTTTATGGCTCTAAGATGCTGAATGGTTCCGGTGCTGGGGTTGTCCTGGTTTCCCCCAGAGGAGATAAGCTCAGATATGTGCTCCAGATTCACTTTGATTCCTCCAACAATGAAGTAGAGTATGAGGCCCTCTTATACGGATTGCGCATGGCCATTTCACTCAGCGTCCGTCGCCTGATGGTCTATGGCGATTCAGATCTAGTGGTCAACCAAGTGATGAAGGAGTGGGACGTGAGAAGCCCAGCCATGACTGGATACTGCAATGCAGTGAGGAAGCTGGAAAAGAAGTTTGAGGGGTTGGAACTCCATCCCATCCCCCGACTAAAAAATCAGGCAGCAGATGATCTAGCAAAGATAGGTTCCAAGAGAGAAGCCATTTCGAGTGGTGTGTTCTTGGAGCATATACACACTCCGTCAGTCAAAGAAGATCCTTTCACCGAAGAAGCTCCGCAGCCCAAGAGTGCCACAGATCCGACTGAGGTTGAAGTCCCAGCAGTGGTCGACTTGGTCATGGAGGTCTTAGTGGTCACACCCGACTGGACAGTTCCCTATATCGCGTATATCCTGAGAAAAGAGCTCCCAGAGGATGAGGAAGAGGCTCGACAGATCGTCCGTCGATCCAAAGCCTTTACCGTTATCAAGGGACAGTTGTATAGAGAGAGCGCGACTGGAGTTGGTCAAAAATGCATAACGCCAGAAGAAGGCCGAATCATTCTCAATGATATCCACTCGGGGACCTGTGGTCACCATGCGTCCTCTCGGACTATCGTGGCTAAAGCATACCGAGCCGGATTTTACTGGCCAAAGGCGAATGAGATGGCAAAGGAAATAGTGGACAAGTGTGAAGGATGTCAGTTCTACTCAAATATGTCGCACAAGCCTGCGTCAGCTCTGGAGACCATTCCACTCGTCTGGCCTTTCGCAGTATGGGGGTTAGACATGGTCGGACCCTTGAGGGCAGGTCGAAGTGGTTTCACGCATGTACTGGTGGCAGTCGACAAGTTCACCAAATGGATTGAGGCCAAGCCAATCAAGAACCTTGACGCCGGTACTGCTGTTAGCTTCATCAGGGAGCTGGTATTCGGATATGGAGTCCCGCACAACATCATTACAGATAATGGGTCGAACTTCGACTCGAAAGAATTCAGGGATTTCTGCAACTCTCAAGGCACACGGGTCGACTATGCTTCAGTCGCCCATCCACAGTCGAATGGACAAGCAGAACGAGCCAATGGCCTGATCCTCAAGGGATTGAAACCCCGACTGATGCGTGACCTCAAGCATGCGGTTGGAGCATGGGTCGACGAACTCCCCTCGGTACTTTGGGGATTGAGGACCACACCCAATCGGTCGACCGGAAGAACTCCATTCTTCTTGGTCTACGGAGCTGAAGCAGTCTTGCTGAGTGACCTTCCTCACAATGCTCCTCGAGTTGAACTTTACAACGAAGCAGAAGCTGAGCAAGCGCGTCAGGACACAGTCGACCTTTTAGAGGAAGAAAGGGAGATGGCTCTGATCTGATCGACCATCTACCAACAAGACTTGCGTCGCTTTCACGCCAGAAATGTGAGGGGTCGAGCCTTCCAGGAGGGAGATTTAGTTCTCCGAGTGGATCAGCAGAAGCAACACAAGCTTGCTCCTTCTTGGGAAGGACCCTTCATTGTCACCAAGGTTCTCCACAATGGGGCATACCGTCTTTACAACGTCGAACACAATATTGACGAGCCCCGAGCTTGGAACGCGGATCTACTCCGCCCATTTTACACTTAAAGTTTTCACTCGGATGAGTTGTAATAAAGTACTCCTGTAGTTCATGGATTTCGAAATAATAGTGTCATAATTCCTTCATAATTTTTGTCGCCCGGTGAGATTTTGTCCAATAAACTTTTTCCCCCAGTGGGTGACTTAGCCGCGAATCCGTTTTTCGCCTAAGTTTGTAAAAATTCTTACCGAGTGGTGAGCCAGATTCCCACTCGGAGGCTTAGCCGCGAATCCGGTTCGCCTAAGTTTGTAAAAATCCTTACCGAGTGGTGAGCCAGACTCCCACTCGGAGGCTTAGCCGCGAATCTGTTTCGCCTAAGATATAAAAATCCTACCGAGTGGTAAGCCAAACTTCCACTCGGGGGCTTAGCTGCAGTCCAAGTACTCGCCTAAGTTATAAAAATCCTACCGAGTGGTAAGCCAGACTTCCACTCGGGGGCTTAGCTGCAGTCCAAGTACTCGCCTAAGTTATATAAATCCTACCGAGTGGTAAGCCAGATTTCCACTCGGAGGCTTAGCTGCAGTTTAAATACTCGCCTAAGTACAACGTACGCTCGCAAGGAGGACGAGGTGCAGGTCGACTGCGACCCTCTCCTCTGAGCTACGCCATAGGTACAATGTGCTCTCGCAAGGAGGACGAGGTGCAGGTCGACTGCGACCCTCTCCTCTGAGCTACGCCATAAGTACAACGTACACTCGCAAGGAGGACGAGGTGCAGGTCGACTGCGACCCTCTCCTCTGAGCTACACCATAAGTACAATGTGCGCTCGTGAGGAGGACGAGGTGCAGGTCGACTACGACCCTCTCCTCTGAGCTACGCCATAAGTACAATGTGCGCTCGTGAGGAGGACGAGGTGCAGGTCGACTGTGACCCTCTCCTCTGAACTTCGCCACAAGTACAACGTGAAAATCCTACCGAGTGAAGAGCAAACCTCTCACTCGGGGGCTTAGCTGCAGCCCAATGCTCGCCTAAGATACAAAAATCCTACCGAGTGAAGAGCAAACCTCTCACTCGGGGGTTTAGCTGCAGCCCAGTGC
The DNA here is from genome assembly GCF_018294505.1 of Triticum aestivum. Taxonomy (NCBI): domain Eukaryota; kingdom Viridiplantae; phylum Streptophyta; class Magnoliopsida; order Poales; family Poaceae; genus Triticum; species Triticum aestivum. Next base: position 127,834,182 of record NC_057795.1, on the reverse strand, counting down.
TCGCCTAAGATACAAAAATCCTACCGAGTGAAGAGCAAACCTCTCACTCGGGGGCTTAGCTGCAGCCCAGTGCTCGCCTAAGATACAAAAATCCTACCGAGTGAAGAGCGAACCTCTCACTCGGGGGCTTAGCTGCAGCCCAGAGCTCGCCTAAGATACAAAAATCCTACCGAATGAAGAACAAACTTCTCACTCGGGGGCTTAGCTGCAGCCCAGCGCTCGCCTAAGGAATAAGTCGACTGCAGTGAGCATCTTTCTTTGAACCTGCAAAAGACATTTCGAGCCAAAAGCAATCATATTCAAACATCAAATTCCAAGTTCAGATCGATACCTAAAGGAACCGAAAGTGCTCAGGCGCTAAGCCTGTTAAGGTGTATCGGTTACAACTCCACTCGGCATATCGAGGCAAATTTAAAGTGTCGAGCTTAAAAGAAGTTTTTTACCCCTCCTGCGGAGGGCTGGAAGGAGCAACGAATTCATCAAGGTCGATTCCGTCTGCGATCCGAGTGGCAGCAGCAATGAAGGTTTCCATGAAGGACCTGAAGTCGTGTTTCTTGGTGTTGGCCACCCGGAGGGCCGCCAGCTTGTCCTCTCGCGCATCTTTGCAGTGGACTCGGGCCAGACACAGAGCAACATCTGCACCGCACCGAGCCGAGGACTTCTTCCACTCCTGCACTCGATCAGGAACCGCGTTCAGTCGAGCCATCAGCGACTCAAGGTCGTTCTGGAGTGTCGCCCTGGGCCAGAGCGTCGAGTCCATGCGAGAAGTGGTGACCTTCAGCCTTGCAAGATAGTCCACGACAGCTGCAACACGGGACTCCAGTCAGAAAACATTCATGGCAACTTCATCATTCACTAGAGAATTGACGGGGTCAAGGTTTGGTTCCAGCTGGCTAGTCTCTTCTTCAAAGTTTCGGCAAAATTCTGCAAGGACAATCACCGAGTCAAGACAGTGGTCGAATGGAAAGGTCACAGTTGAAAATGATTATCAAGGATAAAGGGTTACCTTCGAGCATAAGGAACAACTTCTTGGCAAGTCCACTCAGGAAGGCCTCCAGATCATTTTTCTTCCCGGTCAACTGATTGATCTTGTCGGTCAGGGCAGTTTTGTCCGTCTTCAGTCGACTGACTTCCTTGTTAGCAATCCCAAGAGTAGCTTTCAGATTAGTATTTTCTTCTTCGAGCTTGGTGACTGAAGCTAGCTTCTTGTCAACAAGCTTAGTCTTCTCGGCTAGCTCAAGGTCCTTTTTCTTCTGGGCTTCCTTCACCTTGTCTGCAAGTTACAACAAGGTCAGATTTTGAAACAAATGAAGGGAAAAAGGAGTCGTCGAGGTCTCACCGAACATACCTTTGGTCTCCTCCTTCGCCTTCGTCAGATTCTCCTGAACCAGCTTCAGATCCAGCTCGAGCTGAATGTGCTTGTTCTCCAGCTCATTGTAACGAGCCGCAAGGTCACAGGATTTCTGCGAAGAACCAATCGACAAAATGTCAAGGACAATTCACTTCCGAGTGGATAAGAGAAAATCATGCGTTTCTAAGACTACAGCCGAATACAAACATTCGACCGTAGTCTCGGGGACTACACCCAGTGGGTGCACTCAGCATGCCCCCACTAGTTTTATTAAAGACAGAGTCGACCAGTCGACCCCCAAAAAAAACGAGACGTATTCTTCAGACTGTAATCAACTGCAAGCAGTCGACCACAGTCTCGGGCACTACACCTAGTGGGTGCACTCAGCGTGCCCCCACCAGTTTGGGAAATCCATTCGCCTCAGTCGAATGACGGAAAGACTGAACTTATAAAGCCTAAGGCCGACTGCCAGCAGTCGACCTTAGCCTTGGGGACTACACCCAGCGGGTGCACTCAGCGTGCCCCCACTAACACGGAGTTTTAATCGACACACCCACTGGGTGATTGCTATAGATTCCGGAAAGAAAAGTTTTGATAGCATATCCTAACAGAACAAGCGATGGTCGACTGACCTGAACATTGCTTTGAAGGGCGGAGCTGGCGTCATAAGCTGCCTGGCTCGCATCCCGGATGGTCTTCACCTGCTCCATCATGATCCCCGCTTGGCGTATCGCTTCCTTAGCAGCACTGGCTTGGTCCTCTGGGACATGGTGCATCGTGAAGAGAGAAGGTGGTGCGGCACTCTACGAAGCAGGATGAGCACTCGTCAACGGCACCGCGAAGGACACGGTGTGTCGAGTGGTGTTCTCCTCTTCCACGACCAGAGTCTCGGGTGCCGTCACATCCTGGGCCACCCTGCCGGCAGACGCTTTCCTGCTCCTCCTGTGCTTCAGTGGTTCCTCATCTTCATCATCATCAGGAAGAGTGATGACGACATTGGATGGAGCTACAGAAAAGAATCAGAATCAGAGATCATGAGCCAGTCGACTAAAAATGGAATTAAGAGTATAGTACCAGGGTTTGAAGTGGCTACGTCCTCCATCTCATGGTCGTCAGCCTTGCCTGAGGTCTCAGAAGTAGCAGCACTACAGTTCCAAAGATTCAGTCGACTAACTCAAAGGTCAACTAGAGATAAAGTTTGCACAAAACAAGAAGACTTAAACAGCATGATTACCCTGATATGGTGGGGATGGACATCTTCATCTTCGGCAGGAGCTTGGCCGGCTTTGACGGGGCCTCCCTGGGCTGCTTCGACGCCTTTTCAGTCGGCGCCGGAGAAGTGGTCCGAGGGCGCTTGGTCGACTGCGCAACAGTCGCAACCCCCTTGCCACGTTCAGTCGCAGGATCATGGACAAGCTTCGACCGCCTTTCCGAGCGCGGTGGTGCGACCTCCTCCTCCTCTTCTTGTCCGTCCTCCTCATCGTCATCAACATCATCGTCATCCTCAGCGGCATCCGAGTCCCACTCCTCTTGGCTCTCGCCCCCGCTCGCTTCTCCCTCTTCAGTCGGAGCCTGTGCTCCATTGGGCATCGAGTACAGTTCGGTGAGGGCCTGATAAGACATCAAGACAATGATCAATCGACCAATTCGCGGAGCAAACAGAAATAAACATGACAAGAGTACAATGGAAGGTAGAGCAAACATACCTTATCTGGAACACTGTGGTGGTCGAGTGGAGGAATCCTTCTGGATCCACGGGGATTATCCTTGTTCCCAGTGACCGCGGCCATCCACCTTTCCACCATGGCGTCGTTGACTGCTTCCGGGTGAATCCGAGTCTCGTCTTCAGTTCCGCAGTACAACCACATGCAATGGCTCCGGAACTGAAGAGGCTGGATACGCCGCCTAAGAAAAACCTCCAAAAGGTCCATGCCAGTCACTCCGTCTCAGACCAACTGCACCACGCGATCCATCAGCATCTTCACGTTAGCTCTCTCCTCCGGAATCACCTTCAAAGAGGAGGGCTTGTTCACTCGGTCCATGGTGAATTGAGGGAGTCCACTCGACTGCCCCGGCGTCGGCTCATTCCGGCAGTAGAACCAGGTCGACTGCCAGCCTCTGACCGACTCGGGAAATGTCATGGCTGGGAAGGTGCTCTTATTCCTCACTTGGATCCCCAGGCCTCCACACATTTGGACAACTTGGGTTCTTTCGTCTCCTGGGCTCGCCTTCTTCACGGTCTGAGAGCGACACGTGAATATGTGCTTAAACAAGCCCCAGTGCGGTCGACAGCCTAGAAAATTTTCACACATGGATACAAACGCAGCAAGATATGCGATGGAGTTCGGGGTGAAGTGGTGGAGTTGGGCTCCAAAGAAGTTCAAAAAACCACGGAAGAAAACACTCGGAGGCAGAGAAAATCCGCGGTCGACATGGGTGGCCAGAAGCACGCACTCACCCTCTTCCGGCTGGGGCTGCCACTCCTTCCCCGGAAGCCTTGCGGCGTTGTGGGGGATCAGCCCATCGTTGGCCATGTCGAGGAGATCCGTCTCCGTGATGGTCGACCGGATCCAATCTCCCTGGACCCAGCCTTTCGGCAGGCGAGATCTAGACGAAGACCCGCTGCGACTGGTGGATCTCCCCTTCGCCTTCTCCGACGCCGACGCCTTCTTCGCGCGTTCCAGCGCCGCCGTCTTCTCCTTAACCATGGCTGCCGGCGAGATGCGCGAGGAGAAGTTGCGCAAGGGCGAGAGCAGATGCATTGGGCGGAGACGAAGAGAGCAGAGAGGGAATGCTGGGGTACTGTTCAAAAAACCCAGGCCGGGCGCATTTATAAGGTCCCTTCCGAGTGGATGACAAGTGGGCCCGCTCGATCTAATCATATCCCGAAACAGTTGCATTGACATGATACGTGGCGGAAAAAGTGGCGCGGGGATCGAGGCGTCTATGCCCTATCCCATCCGAGCACCGCGGTCCGCCCTGCTTCGCGCGCTTCCCCAAATTTCGTATCCCGTAGAATCCGCGAACGGCAGATCGGTCTGCCAGGCGCGGGATTTCCTGCGATCCGTCGCTCGGGAATCAACAAAGTACAAAAGATCATTCGACGAAAGACAAGAATGGATCGAGTCGACTGAAGAAAAGTTGCTCGTTATCAACAAAGAAGTTCTTAATCCAAAACGACGCGTGGCCAGTATGCAGAAGTCAATCGGAAACAGCATCAACTCCTTCCTCACTCAAGCCTCAATCCATTCGGGGGCTAATGATGGATTCATGTACCTAGGGTAGGGTCATAGACCTGATCTAAGTACCGTACCCGAGGACACCCTTAGAAGAGATCACCTTCCAGTCGACCTACGAGGAACTCACTCGACTGACTTGAAGGACTCGACCATGAAGACTCTCTCGACCACCAGAAGGCCAAGAGGCACTCTGTACCACAACGGTCTGTAATTAAGTAGACTTTATGATAGTTAAGACACTTTATGTGGGGCGTTACCAGTAACGCCCCGGACTTAATGTACCTTAAACCCTTCATTACGTGGGCTGGCAGGGGTCCTGGCGCACTCTATATAAGCCACCCCCCTCCACAGGCAGAAGGGTTCGCACCCCTGTAACACATATAGAGATAATCCACTCGACCGCCTCAGGGCTCCGAGACGTAGGGCTTTTACTTCCTCCGAGAAGGGCCTGAACTCGTACATCGCTTGTGTTTACAACCTCTCCACAGCTAGGACCTTGCCTCTCCATACCTACCCCCCACTCTACTGTCAGACTTAGAACCACGACATCCTGGACTAGGGGGTGCCCGGACAGCCGGACTATCATCGTCCGCCGAACTCCAAGACTATGAAGATACAAGATTGAAGACTTTGTCCCGTGTCCGGATGGGACTTTCCTTGGCGTGGAAGGCAAGCTTGGCGATACGGATATGTAGATCTCCTACCATTGTAACCGACTCTGTGTAACCCTAGCCCTCCCCGGTGTCTATATAAACCGGAGGGCTTTAGTCTGTAGGACACGACAACCATTACAACAATCATACCATAGGCTAGCTTCTACGGTTTAGCCTCCTTGATCTCGTGGTAGATCCACTCTTGTAATACACATCATCAATATTAATCAAGCAGGACGTAGGGTTTTACCTCCATCAAGAGGGCCCGAACCTGGGTAAAACATCGTGTCCCTTGTCTCCTGTTACCATCCGCCTAGACGCACAGTTCGGGACCCCCTACCCGAGATCCGCCGGTTTTGACACCGACATTGGTGCTTTCATTGAGAGTTCCTCTGTGTCGTCACCAATAGGCTTGATGGCTTCTTCAATCCACAACAACGCTGTCCAGGGTGAGACTTTTCTCCCCGGACAGATCTTCGTGTTCGGCGGCTTCGCGCTGCGGGCCAATTCAATTGGCCATCTGGAGCAGATCGAAAGCTACGCCCCTGGCCGTCAGGTCAGATTTGGAAGCCTAAACTTCACAGCGGATATCCGCGGAGACTTGATATTTGATGGATCCGAGCCGCAGCCGAGCGTGCCGCACTGTCACGATGGGCATGATCTAACTCTGCCGCCGGACAGCACCTTGGAGGTCGCACACTAATCCGCTCCGACCCATAGTCCGGAGCCGATTGCGCAGATCGAGGACGGGTGGCTGGACACCGCCTCGGGGGCTGCGACGTCCACGGCGATGGAGCCGAACACTGACCCCGTCCCTTATAAAGCTCGTGACTCCGAGGTGCCGGACTCCGAACCTCCTGCGCCCCTGCCAATCAAATCCGATTGGGCGCCGATCATGGAGTTCACCGCTGCGGACATCTTTCAACACTCGCCCTTTGGCGACATCTTAAATTCTCTAAAGCATCTCTTGTTATCCGGAGAGCCCTGGCCGGATTATGGCCAGGATGGTTGGGATGCGGACGACGAAGAAATTCAAAGCCCACCCACCACCCACTTTGTAGCCACTGTCGACGATCTAACCGACATGCTAGACTATGACTCCGAAGACATCGACGGTATGGACGACGATGTCGGAGACGAACAAGAACCAGCGCCTACAGGGCACTGGAAGACCACCTTGTCATATGACATATACATGGTGGAGACCCCAAAAGATGGGGACGGCGAAGAAGCAGCGGAGGCAGATTCCTTAAAGAAACAGCCCAAGCGCCGACATCAGCGGCGCCGCTCTAAATCCCGCCACAGCAAGAATGGAGATTCCGGCACAGGAGATAATAACACCCCAGAAAGTGCCGAAGACAATCCCCTCCAGCAAGATTCAGCGCAGGAGGATGCAGAAGCAAGCCCTCACGAGAGAGCGACAGACGAAGAGGTCGAGGACGATAATTACATACCTCCCTCCGGAGACGAGGCAAGCCTCAACGACGACGAATTCGTCGTGCCCGAGGATCCCGTCGAACAAGAGCGTTTCAAACGCAGGCTAATGGCCACAGTAAACAGCCTAAAGAAAAAGCAGCAGCAGCTTCAAGCTGATCAAGACCTGCTGGCCGACAGATGGACCGAGGTCCTCGCGGCCGAAGAGTATGAACTCGAACGTCCCTCCAAGAGTTACCCAAACGCAAGTTGCTCCCCCGATTAGAGGAGGAAGCATACATACCTTCATCACCAGCGCACAATACGGCCGACCGACCACCCCGTGGTCGCGACAGAGAGGCATCCAGGCCCTCCACCAAGACCGTACCCCGGCATCGCTCTAAAAGTACAAAACCACGGGGGAACGCGCCGGACTTGCGAGATATATTGGAGGACAAAGCAAGGCAATCCAGATCCATCTATGGATCACGTGGGCGCCCCATGACCCACGACGAATACCGTCGCGCCGGATACAACAACTCCGGCCGGGCCGAACACAGCAGACAACGCTCCCTTGAGCTACGTCGTGATATTGCTCAATACAGAGGCGCCGCACACCCGCTATGCTTCACTGACGAAGTAATGGATCATCAAATCCCTGAAGGGTTTAAACCCGTGAACATTGATCCTACGATGGCACAATAGACCCCGCGGTTTGGATCGAAGATTATCGACGATCTCCACGCCATCAAGTATCTCCCACTCAAGCTTAAAGGACCAGCTCGGCATTGGCTTAACAGATTGCCCGCAAAGTCAATTGGGTGTTGGGAAGACCTAGAAGCCGCATTCCTCGACAACTTCCAGGGCACATATGTGCGACCACCAAACGCCGATGACCTAAGCCACATAATTCAGCAGCCAGACGAATCGGCCAGGCAATTCTGGACACGGTTCTTAACAAAGAAAAATCAAATCGTCGACTGTCCGGATGCAGAGGCCCTCATAGCCTTCAAACATAACATCCGCGACGAATGGCTAGCCCGACACCTAGGACAGGAAAAGCCGAAATCCATGGCAGCCCTCACATCACTAATGACCCGCTTCTATGCGGGAGAGGAGAGCTGGCTAGCTCGCAGCAACAACCTCAGTAAAAATGCTGGCAGTCCGGATACTAAGGACCACAACGGCAGGTCGCGTTGAAGCAAAAACAAGCGCCACGTTAACGGCGACAACAATGAGGATACGGCAGTCAACGCCGGATTCCGAGGCTCTAAACCCGGTCAGCGGAAGAAGCCATTCAAAAGAATCACTCCGGGTCCGTCCAATTTGGACCGAATACTCGACCGCTCATGCCAGATACATGGCACCCCCGAAAAACCAGCTAACCACACCAACAGAGATTGTTGGGTATTTAAGCAGGCAGGCAAGTTAATTGCCGAAAACAGTGACAAGGGGCTGCATAGCGACGACGAGGAAGAGACTCGGCCGCCGAACAATAGAGGACAGAAGGGTTTCCCACCACAAGTGCGGACGGTAAACATGATATACGCAACCCATATACCCAAGAGGGAGCGGAAGCGTGCACTAAGGGACATATATGCGATGGAGCCAGTCGCCCCGAAGTTCAATCCATGGTCCTCTTGCCCGATCACTTTCGATCGAAGAGATCATCCGACCAGTATCCGCCATGGCGGATTCACCGCATTGGTTTTAGACCCAATCGTCGATGGATTTCACCTCACGAGAGTCCTGATGGACGGCGGCAGCAGCCTGAACCTGCTTTATCAGGATACAGTGCGCAAGATGGGCATAGACCCCTCAAGGATTAAACCTACAAAGACGACCTTCAAAGGCGTCATACCAGGTGTTGAAGCTAATTGTACAGGCTCAGTCACGCTGGAAGTGGTCTTCGGATCCCCGGATAATTTCCAGAGCAAGGAGTTAATCTTCGACATAGTCCCGTTCCGCAGCGGCTATCACGCTCTGCTCGGACGAACTGCGTTCGCAAAGTTCAACGCGGTGCCGCATTACGCATACCTCAAGCTCAAGATGCCAGGCCCTCGTGGAGTCATTACGGTCAACGGAAATACGGAACGCTCCCTCCGAACGGAGGAACATACAGCGGCTCTCGCGGCATAAGTACAGAACAACCTTCTAAGGCAATTTTCGAGTCCGGCCGTTAAACGACCGGACACAGCCAAACGCGCCCGGAGCAACATCAACCAAGACCACCTGGCACGTTCCGAGCACGCGTAGCAATGCGGCCCCAGCCCCAGCCCTCGCATGATTGCAAGACAAGCCCTCCGCGTACATCACTACGCTCTGGAGATACCATGGGCATATGGGGAGGGGCACGACCACAACAGACCCAGAGTGCGGCTCGACCACACCAGGGGCTCCCAAGTGTGTCACCTTTTTTATTTTTCATTTTCCTTCTTCTTATATACAGGACTCCGTTCACCAGAGGCCCTGTCCGGCGGCGCGCCCGCCGAACTCACGATGCAACAGCCAGGGAGGGAAAAAGGCTGCGACGAACACTCAGGTGGTCTCCATTACGAGCATTAAATTTGATTATATACACCAGTCCGCAGCCCACCCCTGGAGGGGGACATGTTTAATTAGTCCAATCCCTTGCTTACTGCACTATTTGTATCATTCCGCACTCATAGCAGAATTCCTTGAATAAATAATGCAGCACTTTTTGCCTATAATTGCATTACTCTATATTTATGTTCATCAATGACATCTTGCACCCGTATATTTTGGTACGGCCGAATACACTAGGGGCTTATGTTCCCCGCATTATGGTGTGATAAGTCCGAACACTTTCACAAGTGCGGCACCCCGAACTTATAGCATTATATGAATCGGCTCCTAATCATGTCTTGGGTCAATAGTTGGGTTTGCCCGGCTCCCATGTTTTGGTACCTTACGTTCCATTCCGTCGGCTAAGGTAGCACTGGGAGAACCACTGCGATTGCGCCCCAGTTGAGCTGGGCGAGTGCCTCAGTGGAGAAAGCTAAAACTGACTGTCATGATAAGGCGAGAGACTGGTCGCTGTTCGAGAGGTTTTTTCGAGTCCCTAAAGACTTACGCCGCTTCGAGCGAAGAACCGGATAATGTCCGGCCAAGGCGTGGGTAGCGCCCCGAACTCGGTCTTCCGACACTAGGGGCTTCGCCGAAATTTAAAATTATAGAATTCTATGGCTAAGTGAGAGTGTTCAAGCATTATAAGTCCGGTTGCCTTGTTCGTTGTGTTGAGCGCCTCCCTAGATGGACCCAAAAATGGGAACAAGAGTGCTCAAGTTTATCCCGAACACCCCAGCACTCGTGGCATGGGGGCTGAAGCCGACGATTTGCCATCTCTTAGATTTAATAAACGGCCGCACAGAAGGTAATATTTTAAATCAATAAGCGTTGCTTAGCGCATATGAACAAAGTTTTCAGCGCACAGGATAACACATAGCGAGTTTACTCAATAATTACATCTCTGGGGCACTTGTCCGCAATCTTGCGGGCACCCTTTAGGACAGTTTTATAGTACATCTCGGGCGTACGATACTCCTTGCCCGCTGGCGGCGTGTAAGTGATAAGCCTCTCCGCATCCAGCTTGCCCCAATGCACCTTTGCACGGGCAAGGGCCCGGCGAGCACCTTCAATACAGGCGGAGCGCTTGACGACCTCCACCCAGGGGCATGCATCCACCAGCCGCCGCACAAGGCCGAAGTAGCTCACAGGCATGGCCTCTCCAGGCCACAGCCGGACTATGAGGCCCTTCATGGCCTTCTCGGCTACCTTGTGGAGCTCAACCAGCTGCTTCAGCTGGTCGCTAGGGGGCACCGGATGGCCGGCCTCAGCGTACTGAGACCAGAAGACCTTCTCCGTTGAGCTCCCCTCCTCGGCTCGGTACAATGCGGCGACATCGGACACACTGCGAGGCAGATCTGCAAACGCCCCTGGAGAGCTCCGAATTCGGGTAAGTGTCAGGTAGTTTACATTAACATGCTTGCTTTGCATGAAAAATGCCTTACCCGCCGCTATTTTCTTCACATCCTCAACTTCCTGAAGGGCTTTATGGGCCTCGGCCTTGGCGTCTTTGGCACTTTCGAGAGCCGAGGCAAGCTCGGACTCTCGCGTCTTTGAGTCACGCTCCAAACTCTCATGCTTTTTATGAGAGTCTGGAGCTCTTGCCGCACCTCCACCACCCGTGCCTCTTGTTTCTCTCGCTCTGCCTATTCCGCTGCCACATTGCGTTCGGCCGCAGACACGGCCTCCTTCAGGGTTGCCACCTCATACGTGGCCCCTGCAGTACCCATGTTGTCCTTGTTATTTTTTGTTGCAACTGAAATCCTTTTCTGTAAGGTAACTATTCAAAGTGGTGTTACTCACCTTCTTTCTCCTCGAGCTGCTTCTTGGCACGGCCGAGCTCCTGCTCGGACGCTCGAGGTCCTGCTTCAAGGCACCGACCTCCGCAGTCAGTGCGGCAGAGGTCAGCAGCGCAACCTGCAAACCCATATTGACAAAAAAAATTAGCAACCCTGCGTATATCTTTTTTTTAGATCCTCAGTCCGGCTTTTCTTTCCGAACACCGAACCGAGCATCAGGGACTACTGTCTATGCGGTATTACATTACATATTTTTAACTTCTTACCTCAAAGCCTGTTAGAAGGCTACTGCAGGCTTCGGTCAGCCTGCTCTTGGCGAGCTGAACCTTCTGAATCACCGCACTCATGATAGTGCGGTGTTCTTCCTCGATGGAAGCGCCTTTGAGCGCCTCCAGCAAGTTGTCCGGCGCCTCTGGTTGGACGGAGGCCGCCGGCGTCACGGTCTTGCCCTTCTTGCGAAGGGGCCGCCTGCCGGACTCCGGAACCACTGCGGGTTCCGGTGTGGAGTCCGGCGCAAAGTCCGGGAGGCTGCCTTGCGGCGCCTCCGGAGCCTCCTCCTGATGGGTCCCTTCCTGGGATCCCACCTCGGCGTCCTCGGTGGCGCGACGGGTGGAGGCAGTCGGGATGGATCCACATCCGACGGAGCCAACGACCCGCTCGACAAAGCGAGGAGATCATCATCGGCCGGACTGCAGGCAGTGTGCGGCATTAGAAGGACGTTATGTGACGTAAAGAGAAATTATAAATCATTCAGGAATCCGGATACTTACGATCTTGTCGGAGGCCTGGACCTTGAAGGCCACTCTTTGCCGCCAACGTTGGTGTTGGCGGAGCGGTCCGGGGGAATAGTTCTTCCCCTCTTGGACCCTTCGGCCTCCCCTGTTGGGGAAGCCTTCCTCTTCCTCTCTCCCTCCTCTGGGAGAGAGTCTTCTTCCTCCTCCTCACCTTCGGGGGAGGAGTCCGCCTCGGAGTCGTCGGACACCTGAAAGCGGGAACTCTTTCGAGTACCCGTGGCCACCTTCTTGGCCTTCTTCTCCGGCACCACATGCGGTGCTGGAACCAGCAGCCCCGCTAGACGAGCGTCTACTGGGTTTTCTGGCATGGGAGCCGGGCAGATGATCTGCTCGGCCTTCTTCATCCAGTCTTGTCAAAGGAAAAGGGAAATTGAAACCCGCTTAGAGTCAAACTCTTAACAACAAGTGTCCCGTAAAGAGGTAGAATCACTTACCTCGTCAGCTGGATGCTGTGAGAGAAATCCGTGATCTTCAGTTGCGGATGCGGGAGCTTCGGCGCCCTTGAATAGCACGCTCCAGGTGCCTTCATACGTCGTGTCGAAGAGCCCGCTCAACGCCTGGTGCTGTGCCGGATCGAACTCCCACAGGTTGAATGCCCGTTCTTGGCATGGGAGAATCCGGCGGACGAGCATGACTTGGACCACATTAACAAGCCTGAGCTTCTTGTTCACCAGCTTCTGGATACAGTCTTGGAGTCCCGTCAGCTCCTTCGAACTACCCCATAGCAAGCCCTTCTCTTTCCAGGAAGTGAGCTGCGTACGGATACCAGATCTGAACTCGGGGGCCGCCGCCCACGTAGGGTCGCGCGGCTCGGTGATGTAGAACCACCCCGATTGCTACCCCTTGACGGACTCCACAAAGGCCCCTTCGAACCAAAGGACATTGGGCATCTTGCCCAACATGGCGCCTCCGCACTCCGCTTGAGTGCCCTTCACTACCTTCGGCTTGACATTGAAGGTCTTGAGCCACAAGCCAAAGTGGGGCTGGATGCAGAGGAAGGCCTCGCACACGACGATAAACGCCGCGATGTTGAGGATGAAGTTCGGCGCCAGATCATGGAAATCCAGGCCGTAGTAGAACATGAGCCCCCGGACAAAGGGGTGAAGTGGAAAGCCCAGTCCACGGAGGAAGTGGGGAAGGAATACGACCCTCTCATGGGGCCTGGGTGTGGGGATGAGCTGCCCCTTGTCGGGCAGCCGGTGTGCGATGTCGCTGGAGAGGTATCCGGCGCCGCGCAGCTTTTCAATGTGCTCCTCCTTAACGCTGGAGGCCAACCACTTGCCTCCCGCTCTGGACATGACTGGAGAAGGTTGAGGCGAGATGTGCGAACTTGGGTGCTGGAGCTCGAGTGCGTGGAGATGGATAAGCAAAGGAGGAAGAAGGCGTAGGTGAAAAGGTGGATCCTTATCCCTTATATATAGGCGGACGAAGACTATGCGTCCCCACCGGCCTAGTAAAACTCGCTTATCCCCCAAGCGCCACCATCAATGGCGCAGTTGGGTTACCCACGTCCGTATTGATGAGAATCCCGGAATAAGGGGAACACGATCTCTGCTTCGACAAGACGTGCCAAGGAAACCGCTTCGCTAAACGCGCTGAGGTGGTATAATAAAAAACGATTCAAGTAAAGGCTTGGTAGTGGCGTGACGTCATGCCGCGAAATACGTTAGCAGATTGAACTTGTGTACATATTATTCTCTCTATGGTGGAATGTGGGATTTATTTTGCAGAGCCGAACACTATCGTGGTGTTCACAATCTTCTATGGATTATTCGGAGGAGGAACCCACCTTGCAATGCCGAACATTATGCGCGCTGGACTCATCGTCATTGAAGCCAGGTTCAGGGGCTACTGAGGGAGTCCTGGACTAGGGGGTGTCCGGACAGCCGGACTATCATCGTCCGCCGGACTCCAAGACTATGAAGATACAAGATTGAAGACTCCGTCCCGTGTCCGGATGGGACTTTCCTTGGCGTGGAAGGCAAGCTTGACGATACGGATATGTAGATCTCCTACCATTGTAACCGACTCTGTGTAACCCTAGCCCTCCCCGGTGTCTATATAAACCGGAGGGCTTTAGTCCGTAGGACACGACAACCATTACAACAATCATACCATAGGCTAGCTTCTAGGGTTTAGCCTCCTTGATCTCGTGGTAGATCCACTCTTGTAATACACATCATCAATATTAATCAAGCAGGACGTAGGGTTTTACCTCCATCAAGAGGGCCCGAACCTAGGTAAAACATCGTGTCCCTTGTCTCCTGTTACCATCCGCCTAGACGCACAGTTCGGGACCCCCTACCCGAGATCCGTCGGTTTTGACACCGACACCTTCCACCAAAACACACTTGATGAGGATCACAAGATGAGCATTTTAGAGAAAATAGGATAGCTCCCCCATGAGTTGTGCACTATAGAGAATTTGCTTTTGAATACAAAATGCACAAGGTGGGATCACCACTTTCACTATATCTAGAAAACACTAGACAAGAACAAGAGGTAAACAAGATCCACAAGTGGTAGGAAAGACAATCGGAGTTGACACAAACCTTGGCAAGAGATAAGGCAAATAAAAGAAAGGCCAATGTAAAGATGATCAATAATTTCTACCACACATAAGTGAGTACCAATTTTCAAAATACAAGAAGTATTTGGAAATAATTCCCGTTGGTAGATAACAATGATATCCAACATCATCTTCACACCGAACAAATGCAAATTGCAACTTGTAGAGCTAACATGCCACCTAGGAACAAGATAATTTACAATATCAATTCTAGGTGACAATATCTCAAATGTACACATTTTCTAGGCTTGTAATATGCACATAGCATATTACTCCCCCATAGTGTGATACCAATAAAAACTTCACAAGAGGCAATAAAAAGGATCCAACAAGAGATAATTAATGGACTATTTAGAATTTGAATTTCTCATGAGAAGACATACAACATAGAAACTAGATAATCTTGTAATATCAATACTAGGTGGTATTCCCCATGTACCCACCTTTATAGGATTGCGAAGTGCACAAAGCACATCACTCCCCCATAATGGGATATTCCATTAATCTCTCACACGAGCCAACTAAGATACAACCAAGATGCACTAAGGCTCAACGAACGACACACAAGTACATGATGTGCAAACCAACATACACAAATGCAATTTGGAGACACATCATATACAAACACATGCAAGGAACAAACCAAAACATGCAAGGGGGCAAGTAACTTTCAATGTAAGCAATTTTAAGTACAAGTTACCGCAAGGAGGCACATTGGATATAAGATATAAACTTGACGATTCAATTGACTTGGCTTGAGACAATAAGAGTGATAAAGTCCCCTTAATTCTTCATAATGTAGCCAATTCTCCAATGCCCTCCAGCAACACCTATTGATCAAGTTTGAGCTTGGTGGTCCCCAACCAAGTTGGGTCCTAAGAGGTTAGTCACAATAGGCTTGGCTACCCAAATGGTTCTTTTCTTGACACCACTTTGAGTACCAACAAACTTGGCAAACACATTGCCAACCTTATCCTTCCCAAGAGAATAGATATCATCAATAATAACTGGGTTGGATAAGTTACCACTAGTGCATGAAGAAGCGAAGTGGCCTTTCTCACAACATAAGTAGCAATGTCTACTCTTCACTTTCTTCTCACTTGATTTCTCAACAAGAGAAGCATTAACTTGAGTCTTCTTGGGAACTGGCCTTTCTTCAACTTGAGGTTGAGCATGAGATTGAACTTGCGCCCTCTTCCCTTATTGCTTGACACTAATGTCCTTCTTCTTGGGCAAGATCTAACATGATGCCCTTCTACTTTGCACTTGAAGCAAACAATCTTGGCCGAATTCTTGACTTGTTCTTGGCCCTTCCTTTTGTTCATCTTGGACTTCTTCTTCTTATTGGAGTTGAATCCAAGTCCACCTTTGTCATTGGGGGATTTTTGCACACTCAAGATATTGTTGAGTGTGGATTTCCCTTGATGACTCTTTTCCAAGTCTTCCTTCAAAGAAGTGACTTGGGCCTTGAGCTCTTTGATTTCCTCTACATGGTTAGTCTCAACACAAGTACTAGAGGAAGTATAAGCTTCATCGTTAGAGCAACAAGGCAAGGAAAGCAATTCATCACAAGATGTACCAACATTGTGAGTAGATGAATTACAAGGACTAGCACATGGCAATATACTATTTTGACTAGAAGTAGTGCTAGTATCCACATGAGGCTCACTAGATGTTACCTTAGCAATCATGTCCTCATGAGCTATCTTTAGCACAATATGGGATACTAGTAGATCATCATGAGAGCTTGAGAGCTTTTCATGACTTTCTTCCAATTTCCTATAATTGCTAGATAGCACCTCAAGTTGAGCATGTAGCTCAACATTCTCCTTCAAAATGGATGCTTCACAAGTAATAGAGTTAGTAGCACAAGCATAATCATTTACAACAATAGGAGAGGACAACTAGGCAAGCTCTTTTAAATAAGAAGCTTCAAGTTGGGCATGAGACTCGGTGAGTTTGATGAGCTCACCCTTGATGACCCTTGAGCCATTTTTGAGGTGCTCAAAATCCTCAAGGAGTCTAGCATGAGAAACTTCAAGCTTAGCATTTTTAGTTTTGAAATCATTGGCCACCTTAAGAGCTCTATCATGAGATTCCCTCACTCTAGATAATTCTAGAGCAAAAGTCTCCTCAAGAGATTCGGAGGTGGTTTGTTCATGTTCAAGAGCTTGAGATATCTCCGCGATCTCATTTGCGTAATCACGCCCATGAGCTTCCATATTCTCAATGGTGGCCTCATGCTCCTCTAGATGAGATTCCAACTCCTCAATGTATTTCTTGACATCAATGGCAATGGACATTATTTCCATGAAGTTGGAACGAGCAATTTTATTTTTATAAAGAGATTTAAAAATCATTTCCCCCTTAGTTTTTAAGGAGGCAACATTATCATTCTCTTCATCATTATCCTCATCATCATTAGCATCAACATCATCATCAAGAGACACATTGGGGTACAAAGTAGGAGACACCTTTGACGCCTTAGCCATAAGGCAAAAAGCAATAGATGACGATGTAGGATCCCTTGAGGCACCATTAAACACCACATCTTGTTCCATGGATTTGGTTTCCTCTACATTGTTAGCACACCAATTCGAGGAAATAGATGCATTTTTATCATGGCAACAAGACATAGCAAGCATATCATCATGAGATTTAGTCAAGCAATTTCTACATTATATGCAAGGACTATCAACACAAGCATGTGAAACATTTGGAGTGCTAGACGTGTTAAAGTCCAAAGATGAAGCATTGCAATAAGAAAGTGATGAAGGATTATCAACAATAATCCCATTATCATTATTGCAATGAACACCACTACTCACCATGTCATTACCTTGTGGCAAACCACATGTCGGTGAAGTAGAAGAAGTTGAGAATACAACACGGCCGGAGGTGGAGAGAGAACAATCATCCTTACAAATCTTGGACACGCCATATTTATCTTGAAGCTTTGTCCATAACTCATGAGCATCCCGGAATGGCATGAGTTGAAATATAACTACATTGCTCAAAGCATCGAAAAGCACATTAGAAGCTTGAAAATTGAGATAAGAGTTTTTCTCATCCTCTAAAGATAATCTTTGGGGATCCTTTGGAGGAGAAAAACCCATATCTACAATTCGCTCTAAATTTGGGTCCATGACCCTAAAGAGATTAAGCATGCGAATTACCCAAACATCAAAATTTGTGCCATTGAAACTAAGAGTGTCAGAGAATCCTAATCCCCTAGTCGACATCTTTACTCTCTAGGCGGTTAAGCCCAACAAAGAGAGACGAGGCTCTGATACCAATTGAAAGGTCGTGGATGTCGCCTAGAGGGGGGGTGAATAGGCGCTTTAAAATAATTACGATTGAGGCTTGAACAAATGCGGAATAAACCTAGCGGTTAATTTGTCAAGCAAAAAACCTACAACAACTAGGCTCACCTATGTGCACCAACAACTTATGCTAAGCAAGAAAAACTACTTAGGTGATAGCAAGATATATGACAAGAAACAATATGGCTATCACAAAGTAAAGTGCATAAGTAAAGGGCTCGGGTAAGAGATAACCGAGGCACGCGGAGACGATGATGTATCCCGAAGTTCACACCCTTGCGGATGCTAATCTCCGTTTGGAGCGGTGTGGAGATACAATGCTCCCTAAGAAGCCACTAGGGCCACCGTAATCCCTCATGCCCTCGCACAATGCAAGATGCCGTGATTCCACTAAGGGACCCTTGAGGGCGGTCACCGAGCCCGTACAAATGGCAACCCGTGGGGGCGGTCACCGAACCCGTACACTTTGGCAACCCTTGGGGGCAGTCACCGGAACCCGTCAAATTGCTTGGGGCGATCTCCACAATCTAATTCGAGACCCCGACGCTTGCCCGGAGCTTTACACCACAATGATTGAGCTCCGAACACCACCAACCGTCTAGGGCGCCCAAGCACCCAGGAGGAACAAGCTCAAGGGCACCAAGCACCCAAGAGTAATAAGCTTCTCGAACTTCACTTCCACGTATCACCATGGAGAACTCAAACCGATGCACCAAATGCAATGGCAAGGGCACACAGAGTGCCCAAGTCCTTCTCTCCCAAATCCCACCAAAGCAACTAATGCTAGGGAGGAAAATGAGAGGAAGAACGAAAGAAGAACACGAAGAACTCCAAGATCTAGATCCAAGGGGTTCCCCTCACTAAGAGGAGAAAGTGATTGGTATAAACGTGGATCTAGATCTCCTCTCTCTTTTCCCTCAAAAACTAGCAAGAATCCATGGAGGGATTGAGAGTTAGAAAGCTCGAAGAAGGTCAACAATGGGGAAGAACACGAGCTCAAAGGATAAGGTTCAATGGGGAAAAAGACCCCCTTTTATAGGTGGGGGAAAATCCAACCGTTATTCTCACAACCCGCACAGAGCGGTACTACCGCTCGTCCTCATGGTACTACCGCTAGGGATCGCGGTACTACTGCTTGCGGTACAAAAATAATACTTCCGTACCTACCTCCGCAGACTTGGGACGAGTTTTTTGGTCCGGAGCGGTACTACCGCTGTAGGAGCCGCGGTAGTACCGCTCTGGAGCGGTAGTAAAAAATTACATCCGCTCCAATTCGCGGTAGTACCGTTGCAGCCTTTTCAGAACACCAAAACTGCCACAACTTTTGCAAACGGACTCCGAATTCGATGAAACCAAGTTTGTTGGAAAGCTAGCGACAAGGGCTAACACAATCTTGAAAGAAATATCAATAAGAAGCAAATTAGAAAAGGCCCATAAGAAAATGGTGAGAACCCTTCCTTGGATAAGACCGGTAAGACCTCCAACACCGAAAACATCATAGAAGACGCATGCGAACTCCGTTTTCGATGAACTCAAGCTTGTCATCAAGATGACCATAAGCTCTAAGACTCACAAAGAGAACCAAACAAGAACCAAGAAACAAGATGCAACGATGCAATGGTTTGAGCTCTCTACTAACGATACGATCAAGCTACCAACTTGAGACCCCCCTTGATGGTACGGCAAATGATCCTATAACCCGGTCTCCCAACTACCACCATGAGACCGGTAAAATAGAAAACCTATCAAGGGAAAACCTTTGCCTTGCACATGGTCCACTTGAGCTAGATGATGACGATCTTGACTCCCTCAAGTTGGACCACCTTTCTTGATTGTGATGGCTCGATAAAGACTAGATGATTGCTCCCCCATAGTACACTATGGGTGAGCCACTCTTCGGCTCATCTTCACAAGTCCATTGACACCACAATGGATGGCAAGATTCAAGCACTTGATCTCTTCGTGATGCTCCCCTTGAACTTTCACACGGCAATCTTGATGACGATCACCACTTGATGTCATCCTTTCCATGGGTTGTATGATATCTTCCTCTTGATGCAAGCCCATGGATACGTACCTAACCCCACATAGAACTCCCACATAGACCATGGGTTAGTACACAAAGTGCAATGGACAATGCTTACCATACCATGGGATCACTTGATCCCTCTCGGTACATCTTCTACACTTTGTGAGTTGATCAACTTGATTCACTCTTGACATAGTCTTGATCAACCTTGAATCTTTGCAACTCTCTTCATTTGGATGATGTCTTGAAGGTAAACATGAATGATCACACAATCTTCTACTTCAAGACATGCTTGCAATAATCTCAACACTCACATTGTTGGGGAACGTAGGAGAAATTCAAAATTTTCCTACGTGTCACCAAGATCTATCTATGGAGAGACCAGCAACGAGTAGAAAGAGAGTGCATCTACATACCCTTGTAGATCGCTAAGCGGAAGCGTTCAAGTGAACGGGGTTGAAGGAGTCGTCCTCGTCGTGATTCAAATCACCGATGATCAAGTGCCGAACGCACGGCACCTCCGCGTTCAACACACGTACAGCCCGGTGACGTCTCCCACCACTTGATCCAGCAAGGAGAGAGGGAGAGGTAGAGGAATACTCCATCCAACAGCAGCACAACGGCGTGGTGGTGGTGGAGGAGCGTGGCAATCCTGCAGGGCTTCGCCAAGCACCGCGGGAGAGGAGGAAGACTTGGGAGAGGGGAAGGGCTGCGCCAGAACTTCGTCTATAGCTCCCATGCGCGTCCCCACTATATATAGGGGTGGAGGGGCTGGTTTCTTGCCCTCCAAGTCCATTGGGGCGTTGGCCAAGGTGGGAGGAAAGAAATCTCATTATTTCCTTCCCCACTGATTGTTATCCCCCCTTTTTAGGGATCTTGATCTTATCCCTTCGGGATATGATCTTATTCCTTCTAAGGGGGGATCTTGGTGCGCCTTGACCAGGGGTGTGGGGCCTTGCCCCCACTACCCACGTCCATGTGGGTCCCCCCATGCAGGTGGGCCCCACTCCGAAACCTTCTAGAACCTTCCCGGTACAATACCGAAAAATCCCGAACATTTTCCGGTGGCCAAAATAGGACTTCCCATATATAAATCTTTACCTCCGGACCATTCCGGAACTCCTCGTGACGTCCGGGATCTCATCCGGGACTCCGAACAACATTAGGTAACCACATACAAACTTCCTTTATAACCCTAGCGTCATCGAACCTTAAGTGTGTAGACCCTACGGGTTCGGGAGACATGTAGACATGACCGAGACGTTCTCCGGTCAATAACCAACAGCGGGATCTGGATACCCATGATGGCTCCCACATGTTCCACGATGATCTCATCGGATGAACCACGATGTCAAGGACTTAATCAATCCCGTATTCAATTCCCTTTGTCTATCGGTATGTTACTTGCCCGAGATTCGATCGTCGGTATCCAATACCTTGTTCAATCTCATTACCGGCAAGTCACTTTACTCGTTCCGTAACACATCATCCCGTGATCAACTCCTTGGTCACATTGCGCATATGATGATGTCCTACCGAGTGGGCCCAGAGATACCTCTCCGTTTACACGGAGTGACAAATCCCAGTCTCGATCCGCATAAAACAATAGATACTTTCGGAGATACCTGTAGTGCACCTTTATAGTCACCCAGTTACGTTGTGACGTTTGATACACCCAAAGCACTCCTACGGTATCCAGGAGTTACACGCTCTCATGGTCGAAGGAAGAGATACTTGACATTGGCAAAGCTCTAGCAAATGAACTACACGATCTTTTCTGCTAGTCTTAGGATTGGGTCTTGTCCATCACATCATTCTCCTAATGATGTGATCCCGTTATCAACGACATCCAATGTCCATAGCCAGGAAACCATGACTATCTGTTGATCACAACGAGCTAGTCAACTAGAGGCTCACTAGGGACATATTGTGGTCTATGTATTCACACGTGTATTACGATTTTCGGATAATACAGTTATAGCATGAATAAAAGACAATTATCATGAACAAGGAAATATAATAATAATACTTTTATTATTGCCTCTAGGGCATATTTCCAACAGTCTCCCACTTGCACTAGAGTCAATAATCTAGTTCACATCGCCATGTGATTAACACTCACAGGTCACATCGCCATGTGACTAATACCCAAGAGTTTACTAGAGTCAGTAGTCTAGTTCACATCACTATGTGATTAACACTCAATGAGTTTTATGTTTGAGAGGTTTTAGTCAACGGGTCTGAACCTTTCAGATCCGTGTGTGCTTTACAAATCTCTATGTCATCTCCTAGATGCAGCTACCACGATCTATTTGGAGCTATTCCAAACAACTGTTCTACTTGGAGCTATTCTAAATTATTGCTCCATTATATGTATCCGGTCTCTCTACTCAGAGCTATCCGGATAGGTGTCAAGCTTGCATCGTCGTAACCTTTACGACGAACTCTTTTACCACCTCCATAATCGAGAAAATTCCTTAGTCCACTAGTTACTAAGGATAACTTTGACCGCTGTCCTGTGAGCCATTCTTGGATCACTCTTGTACCCCTTGACTGACTCATGGCAAGGCACACTTCAGGTGCAGTACACAGCATAGCATACTGAAGAGCCTACGTCTTAAGCATAGGGGACGACCTTCGTCCTTTCTCTCTATTCTGCCGTGGTCGAGCTTTAAGTCTTAACTTCGTACCTTACAACTCAGGCAAGAACTCCTTCTTTGACTGGTCCATCTTGAACACCTTCAAGATCATGTCAAGGTATGTGCTCATTTGAAAGTATTATTAAGCATTTTGATCTATCCTTATAGATCTTGATGCTCAATGTTCAAGTAGCTTAATCCAGGCTTTCCATTGAAAAAACACTTTCAAAATAACCCTATATGCTTTCCAGAAATTCTACGTCATTTCTGATCAACAATATGTCAACAACATATACTCATCAGAAATTCTATAGTGCTCCCACTCACTTCTTTGGAAATACAAGTTTCTCATAAACTTTGTACAAACCCAAAATTTTTGATCATCATCAAAGCATACATTCCAACTCCGAGATGCTCACTCCAGTCCTTAGAAGGATTGCTGGAGCTTTGCATACTTATTAGCATCTTTCGGGATTGACAAAACCTTCCGGTTGTATCACATACAACCTTTCCTCATTAAAATCGTCGAGGAAACAATGTTTTGACATACTATCTGCAAGATTTCATAAATAATGCAGTAATCGCTAATATAATTCCAACAGACTCTTAGCATCGCTACGAGTGAGAAAATCTCATCGTAGTCAACTCCTTGAACTTGTCGGAAAACATCTTAATGACAAGTCGAGCTTTCTTAATGGTGACATTTACCATCATTGTCCGTCTTCCTTTTGAAATCCATCTGTACTCATTAGCCTTACGACCATCGAGCCGTTCTGCCAAAGTCTACACTTTGTTTTCATACATGGATCCTCTCTCGGATTTTATGGCCTCAAGCCATTTATCGGAATCCGGGCCCACCATCGCTTCTCCATAGCTCGTAGGTTCATTGTTGTCTAGCAACATGACCTTCAAGACAGGATTACGTACCACTCTGAAGTAGTACGCATCCTTGTCATCCTACGAGGTTTGGGAGTGACTTGATCCGAAGTTTCATGATCAATATCATAAGCTTCCACTTCAATTGGTGTAGGTGCCACAGGAACAACTCCCTGTGCCCTGTCACACACTAGTTGAAGAGACGGTTCAATAACCTCATCAAGTCTCCACCATCCTCCCACTCAATTCTTTCGAGAGAAACTTTTCCTCGAGAAAGGACCCGATTCTAGAAACAATCCATATTGCTTTCGGATCTGAATTAGGAGGTATACCCAACTGTTTTGGGTTTCCTATGAAGATGCATTTTATCCGCTTTAGGTTCGAGCTTATCAACCTGAAACTTTTTCATATAAGCGTCGCAGCCCCAAACTTTTAAGAAATGACAACTTAGGTTTCTCTAAACCATAATTCATACGGTGTCATCTCATCGGAATTACGTGGTGCCCTATTTAAAGTGAATGTGGTTGTCTCTAATGCCTAACCCATGAACGATAGTGGTAATTCGATAAGAGACATCATGGTACGCACCATATCCAATAGGGTGCAACTATGATGTTCGGACACACCATCACATTATGGTGTTCCAGGCGGTATTAATTGCGAAACAATTTCCACAATGTCTTAATTGTGTGCCAAAACTCATAACTCAGATATTCATCTCTATGATCATATCATAGACATTTTATCCTCTTGTCACAATGATCTGCTACTTCACTCTGAAATTACTTGAACCATTCAATAATTCAGACTTGTGTTTCATCAAGTAAATATACTCAACATTTACTCGAATCATCTGTGAAGTAAGAACATAATGATATTCACTGCATGCCTCAGCACTCATTCGACTGCACACATCAAAATGTGTTACTTCCAACAAGTTGCTATCTTGTTCCATCTTACTGAAAATGAGGCTTTTCAGTCATCTTGCCCATGTGGTATGATTTGCATATCTCAAGTGATTCAAAATCAAGTGAGTCCGAACGATCCATTTGCATGGAGTTTCTTCATGCATATACACCAATAGACATGGTTCGCATGTCTCAAACTTTTCAAAAACGAGTGAGTCCAAAGATCCATCAACATGGAGCTTCTTCATGCGTTTTATACCATTGTGACTTACATGGCAGTGCCACAAGTAAGTGGTACTATCATTACTATCTTTTGGCATGAAAATGTGTATCACCACGATCGAGATTCAATAAACCATTTTTAGGTGCAAGACCACTGAAGGTATTATTCACATAAATAGAGTAACTATTATTCTCCTTAAATGAATAACCATATTGCAATAGTCATAATCCAATCATGTCTATGCTCTACGCAAACACCAAATAACAATTATTCAGATTTTCACACCAATCTCGATGGTAGAGGGAGCGTGCGATGCTTGATCATATCAACATTGGAAACATTTCCAACACATATCGCCAGCTCACCTTTAGCTAGTCTCCGTTTATTCCGTAGCTTTTATTTCGAGTTACTAACACTTAGTAACCGAACCGGTATCTAATACCCTGGTGCTACTAGGAGTACTAGTAAAGTACACATCAACACAATGTATATCCAATATACTTCTATCGACCTTGCCAGCCTTCTCATCTACCAAGTATCTAGGGTAATTCTGCTCCAGTGGCTATTCCCTTTATTACAGAAGCACTTAGTCTCGGGTTTGGGTTCAACCTTGGGTTTCTTCACTAGAGCAGCAGCTGAATTGCCGTTTCATGAAGTATCCCTTCTTGCCCTTGCCCTTCTTGAAACTAGTGGTTTCACCAACCATCAACAATTGATGCTCCTTCTTGATTTCTACTTTCGCGGTGTCAAACATCGTGACTACCTCAAGGATCATTATATCTATCCCTGATATGTTATAGTTCATCACAAAGCTCTAGCAGCTTGGTGGCAATGACTTTGGAGAAACATCACTATCTCATATGGAAGATCAACTCCCACTCGATTCAAGTGATTGTTGCACTCAGACAATCTGAGCACAAGCTCAACGATTGAGCTTTTCTCCGTTAGTTTGCAGGCTAAGAAAATCGTCGGAGGTCTTATACCTCTTGACGTGGGCACGAGCCTGAAATCCCAATTTCAGCCCTCGAAACATCTCATATGTTCCGTGACGTTTCGAAAACGTCTTTAGTGCCTCAACTCTAAACCGTTTAACTGAACTATCACGTAGTTATCAAAACGTGTATGTCCGATGTTCGCAACATCCACAAACGACGTTTGGGGTTCAGCACACTGAGCAGTGCATTAAGGACATAAGCTTTCTACTATCCGCATAATTGCTACTATCAACTTTCAACTATATTTTCTCTAGGAACATGTCTAAAACAGTAGAACTAAAGCACGAGCTACGACATAATTTGCAAAAGGTCTTTTGACTATGTTCAAGATAATTAAGTTCATCTTATGAACTCCCACTCAGATAGACATCCCTCTGGTCATCTAAGTGATTACATGATCCGAGTCAACTAGGCCGTGTCCGATCATCACGTGAGACGGACTAGTCATCATCGGTGAACATCTTCATGCTGATCGTATCTGCTATACGACTCATGCTCGACCTTTCGGTCTCCGTGTTCCGAGGCCATGTCTGCACATGCTAGGCTCGTCAAGTTAACCCTAAGTGTTTTCGCTGTGTAAAACTGTCTTACACCCGTTGTATGTGAACGTAAGAATCCATCACACCCGATCATCACGTGGTGCTTAGAAGCGACGAACTGTAGCAACAGTGCACAGTTAGGGGAGAACACTTCTTGAAATTTTGTAAGGGATCATCTTATTTACTACCGTCGTCCTAAGTAAACAAGATGCATAAACATGATAAACATCACATGCAATCAAATAGTGACATGATATGGCCAATATCATTTTGCTCCTTTTGATCTCCATATTCGGGGCTCCGTGATCATCATCGTCACCGGCATGACACCATGATTTCCATCATCATGATCTCCATCATCGTGTCTTCATGAAGTTGTCTCGCCAACTATTACTTCTACTACTATGGCTACCGGTTAGCAATAAAGTAAAGTAATTTACATGGCGTTCTTCAATGACACGCAGGTCATACAATAAATAAAGACAACTCCTATGGCTCCTGCCGGTTGTCATACTCATCGACATGCAAGTCGTGAATCCTATTACAAGAACATGATCAATCTCATACATCACATATTATTCACCACATTCTTGTTGGCCATATCACATCACAAAGCATACCCTGCAAAAACAAGTTAGACGTCCTCTAATTGTTGTTTGCATGTTTTACGTGGCTGCTATGGGTTTCTAGCAAGAACGTTTCTTACCTACGCAAAACCACAACGTGATATGCCAATTGCTATTTACCCTTCATAAGGACCCTTTTCATCGAATCCGTTCCGACTAAAGTGGGAGATACTGGCACCCGCTAGCCACCTTATGCACCAAGTGCATGTCAATCGGTGGAACCTGTCTCACGTAAGAGTACGTGTAAGGTTGGTCCGGGCCGCTTCATCCCACAATGTCGTCGAAACAAGATTGGACTAGTAACGGTAAGCATATTGAACAACATCAACGTCCACAACTACTTTGTGTTCTACTCATGCAAAGAATCTACGCAATAGACCTAGCTCTGATATCACTGTTGGGGAACGTAGCAGAAATTCAAAATTTTCCTACGTGTCACCAAGATCTATCTATGGAGAGACCAGCAACGAGTAGAAAGAGAGTGCATCTACATACCCTTGTAGATCTCTAAGCGGAAGCGTTCAAGTGAACGGGGTTGAAGGAGTCGTTCTCGTCGTGATTCAAATCACCGATGATCAAGTGCCGAACGCACGGCACCTCCGCGTTCAACACACGTACAGCCCGGTGACGTCTCCCATGCCTTGATCCAGCAAGGAGAGAGGGAGAGGTAGAGGAAGACTCCATCCAACAGCAGCACAACGGCGTGGTGGTGGTGGAGGAGCGTGGCAATCCTGCAGGGCTTCGCCAAGCACCGCGGGAGAGGAGGAAGACTTGGGAGAGGGGAAGGGCTGCGCCAGAACTTCGTCTATAGCTCCCATGCGCCTCCCCACTATATATAGGGGTGGAGGGGCTGGTTTCTTGCCCTCCAAGTCCATTGGGGAGTTGGCCAAGGTGGGAGGAAAGAAATCTCATTATTTGCTTCCCCACCGATTGTTATCCCCCCTTTTTAGGGATCTTGATCTTATCCCTTCGGGATATGATCTTATTCCTTCTAAGGGGGGATCTTGGTGCGCCTTGACCAGGGGTGTGGGGCCTTGCCCCCACTACCCACGTCCATGTGGGTCCCCCCATGCAGGTGGGCCCCACTCCGAAACCTTCTAGAACCTTCCCGGTACAATACCGAAAAATCCCGAACATTTTCCGGTGGCCAAAATAGGACTTCCCATATATAAATCTTTACCTCCGGACCATTCCGGAACTCCTCGTGACGTCCGGGATCTCATCCGGGACTCCGAACAACATTCGGTAACCACATACAAACTTCCTTTATAACCCTAGCGTCATCGAACCTTAAGTGTGTAGACCCTACGGGTTCGGGAGACATGTAGACATGACCGAGACGTTCTCCGGTCAATAACCAACAGTGGGATCTGGATACCCATGATGGCTCCCACATGTTCCACGATGATCTCATCGGATGAACCACGATGTCAAGGACTTAATCAATCCCGTATTCAATTCCCTTTGTCTATCGGTATGTTACTTGCCCGAGATTCGATCGTCGGTATCCAATACCTTGTTCAATCTCATTACCGGCAAGTCACTTTACTCGTTCCGTAACACATCATCCCGTGATCAACTCCTTGGTCACATTGCGCATATGATGATGTCCTACCGAGTGGGCCCAGAGATACCTCTCCGTTTACACGGAGTGACAAATCCCAGTCTCGATCCGCATAAAACAATAGATACTTTCGGAGATACCTGTAGTGCACCTTTATAGTCACCCAGTTACGTTGTGACGTTTGATACACCCAAAGCACTCCTACGGTATCCAGGAGTTACACGCTCTCATGGTCGAAGGAAGAGATACTTGACATTGGCAAAGCTCTAGCAAATGAACTACACGATCTTTTGTGCTAGTCTTAGGATTGGGTCTTGTCCATCACATCATTCTCCTAATGATGTGATCCCGTTATCAACGACATCCAATGTCCATAGCCAGGAAACCATGACTATCTGTTGATCACAACGAGCTAGTCAACTAGAGGCTCACTAGGGACATATTGTGGTCTATGTATTCACACGTGTATTACGATTTCCGGATAATACAGCTATAGCATGAATAAAAGACAATTATCATGAACAAGGAAATATAATAATAATACTTTTATTATTGCCTCTAGGGCATATTTCCAACACACATGACCAATCTTTGGATAATTCCTTAATAGCACCTTGGTCAACTCATAAACTCCTTGAAACCAACACATGGACTTCAAGAAAAGCCTATGGACAAATCCTTCAAATATAACTCAAGACAACCATTAGTCCATAGAGATTGTCATCAATTACCAAAACCAAACATGGGGGCACCACATGTTCTTTCATGTACACCATTAACATTGAAGTCATTCCTTCAACCTGTGGATTCAACATCGCACTAGTATCGACCCTTCATTGGTGAAGCCCTTCCGCGGCCACCAATAGTAGTCAAGCACAACAGACTTATGATGGGCTTGTGCAAAACAGTTTATTTCTCTATTTTTACCCTTTAACTTGTGTTCTTTCTACACCTGATAACTAGCTTGTGTTCATTCTACACTTGATTATTGACTAGCTTGTGCATGATGCCACTTGTATTCTTTCTATGGTTATGTGATTTGTATGCGAATGTATTTTGTGAACTAATGATGAATAAATACATTGTGTTATATGTCTGAATCAGATGCAGGCACCCTTTGGCCCACACTTACACTAGACAGAGATGCATCATTTTTTGAAAAGGAGGACTACACCCGGCCTCTGCATCAAGCGATGCACACAACCATTTTATTAAGCAAATAAGTCGCAAAGTACGCAATTCAACTCAGGTACATAAGCAAAATAGAATCATAAAACAAAAAAGCCACAACCGGCAAAGTAGGACAAGATCACTAAACACTTATCCTATTATTAGACCGCCATTCAACTGGCCTCACCGAAAATGGGCATTCGTGGCAAAATTTGGTCATCACCTAAGACACGATCTTACATGACAGAAAAAATGGTACCGTCAAGAAATTATTTTATGATGGCAATTCGGCGACTGTGGGGGTGATGGCCGAAAACCGTCACCAGAGCATTTTCAATGACAAAAATCAATTTTACATGGCACAAGTGGGCCGTCACAAAAAACCTCCGTATTGTAGTGTTGGTAGCTCCATGTCTAGCAGATATTGCACCTCAATGCTTCTCAACTTTCGTATAGAGAGTGATAGTCCCAGGTAATTGCAAAGGAAAACACCATTCACCCCTCCAAAACCTTGCACTAGCCCCTGAGCATCCAAATTATGGCATTGAATAGGGTATATGACACTCTTCGCCTGGTTCACTTTCGGCCCTGATATTTGCCCAAAACTTGTCAAAAACCTGGGTCACAAATAGGAAGGCATCGTCTGCATAGAAGCTTGTCCTTAGCCTAGCAACACGTAAGGGAATGGGTAACAAGATGTTGGCCTCTATGGCCTTCTGAAGCAGCCGCTGCAAGGGATCCATCACAGGGATCGATGAAGATCATTGAGGATAAGGGTTCCCCTGCCTGAGTCCACGCCTATGCATGAAAGGAGATCCAGGGGTTCCAGTGATCATCACCCTTGATGAAGCATAATGCACACAATGTCTCTCCATCGTTGTCGAAACCCAAATGTTGTGCGCATGCGGTGCCCAATGAGAGTCTGCTGGGCCGGTTTGTGCCCTCGGCACGTCGTGGCGGTTTGGTTGAGGCCTCCGATTTTAGATGTTGGGTTTGGTGTGAGGTCTGGACAGGCAGCCCTGATCATGTGCACCTCCTTCATCAAATTGATAGGAGTAGCGGCAAATGTTGCCAGGAAGGTGGCTTCAGACTTACTGATGTATTACTTTGTAATGTCTCAGTGAATAATTAATAAAATGGTTGTACGCATCGCTCGATACGAAGGATGGGGGTGATCCTCCTTTTTGAAAAATAATAATTGGCGCCAATTGAGAGGTCTCGGAACATAGTGACAAGGTGTAAATTATTTTTGTACAGTTTCAACTCGCTGTTGGTGGCTGTCGGTGTCAAAACTGGCGGATCTCGGGTAGGGGGTCCCGAACTGTGCGTCTAGGTGGATGGTAACAGGAGACAAGGGACACGATCTTTTTACCCAGGTTGGGCCCTCTCGGTGGAGGTAAAACCCTACTCCTGCTTGATTAATATTCACGATATGGGTACTACAAGAGTAGATCTACCACGAGATCAGAGAGGCTAAACCCTGGAAGCTAGCCTATGGTATGATTGTTGTTCGTGCTACGAACAAAAAACCCTCCGGTTTATATAGACACCGGAGAGGGCTAGGGTTACACAGAGTCGGTTACAATGGTAGGAGATCTACATATCCGTATCACCAAGCTTGCCTTCCACGCCAAGGAAAGTCCCATCCGGACACGGGACGGAGTCTTCAATCTTGTATCTTCATAGTCTAGGAGTCCGGCCAAAGATGATAGTTCGGCTATCCAGACACCCCCTAGTCCAGGACTCCCTCAGTAGCCCCTGAACCAGGCTTCAATGACGACGAGTCTGGTGCGCATATTGTCTTCGGCATTGCAAGTCGGGTTCCTCCTCCGAATACTTCATAGAAGATTTTGAACACAAGGATAGTGTCCGGCTCTACAAAATAAGTTCCACATACCACCGTAGAGAGAATAATTTACACAAGTTCAATCTGCTGACGTATTCCGTGGCGTGACATCACACCACGGCCAAGCCTTTATTCGAATCGTTTTTACTGTTCCACCTCAGCGCGTTTAGCGAAGCAGTTTCCTTGGCACGTCTTATCAAAGCGGAGATTGTGCCCCCTTATTCCGGGGTCCTCCTCAATACGGGCATGGGTAACCCAACCATGCCCGTTGGCATGCCCCCTCTATCGAAGGCGAGTCCCAAACGGCCACGGGGAGGGCTCTTGGTATTTAACCTCTTTATAACGAGACCAAGGCCTGCTCCTTTCTTTTAATCTCAATTGAATCCGCCCCTCGCCTCGAGTTCCAACACCCAAAGCTCCAGATTCAGGCACTTCGGACCTTTGACAATGTCTGGCTCCGACCTGCAGGGCCGGTGGATGCCTTCTTCCGTCACGAAAGAAGACGTGCTAAAGCTGAGAGACGCCAGGTATCTAACCGGCGAAATTTCGCATAGGCTGCCTGCCCAAGGGCGGGTTATTCCTACTCCCGAGCCTGGTGAGAGCGTAGTGTTTGTGTCTCACTTCCTTCGGGGTTTAGGCTTCCCGATGGACCCCTTGTGGGGGGGCTCATGTTTTATTATGGGCTGGAATTCCACGACTTGGATCCGGAGTCCATCCTCCACATCTCATCGTTCATTGTCGTATGCGAAGCCTTCCTCCGCATTACCCCTCACTTCGGATTGTGGCTCAAAACCTTCAAAGTGGAGCCGAAGATGATCAAGGGGCAGCAGGCAGAGTGCGGAGGGGTTGTTATAAGAAAAAATGCTGATGCTCCATGGCCCGAGGGCTCTTTTCAAGAGGTGCTCGGTTTATGGCAACATGAGTGGTTTTACATCACCGCTCCCAGGGGCACTAAATGGGTGGCGCCACCTGCCTTCCGCCTGGGTCCTCCACAGCGGCTGGCGTCATGGGTCAACAAAGGGCTCGATTGGGGGTCGTCCAAGGACGTTCCTCTGCTGCAGGGCCGTATTCGAGACCACCAAGAGGGAGAGATCAATCTGGTCGTAGTGGCGCAGGTCATGCTGATTCGGCGCCTTCTGCCCTGCAAGCGTCGCCCCCTCCGCCTGTGGGAATTTAATCCGGAGGGACCACGAGCTCTCCAACACTTCATGGGCGCAACGCCCGGGGAGATGTATAAACTGTTCTTCGGATCACAAGAGATGTGTCCGGACTTGACTGAGGACGCAGGTCTGAGCTGCAATCGCCCGGATACTCAAGTAAGTAGTCCTGTAACCGTACACGCTATCCGAACATTTATCATAAATTTGTCCTTTAAGGAGCTCTCCCTTGAGCAGGAATGGATAGCAAAAGCAAAGCTGATAAGGTGTCCGGCCCCCCTCCCTGAGACCACGCCGGATCCTGTGTTAACCAAGATGCTGGCGACTGCGCCCTTTGAAGAAGGCGAAGGGGGGGACAGGGGAGCTACTACCTCTGCAAAGGAGTTTATCAAGAAAGGAGGGATCGAGAATCCCTCCCTCCAAGGGGAGAAGAGGACCGCTTTTGAAGATCCGGAGGGCAAGGCCTCAAAGCGGGGGAAGAAATCTTCACTAGAGGGTCCTGGGAGAAGTCCCGGTCGCTATTTCCCGAAGGAAATCAGCCGTCCAGCGAGCCGTAAGTAGAAAGGGGAGTTCTATAACAAGGGACATCCCTGTTTTTATTTCTGAAGATAACCGAAGTTTTACCTTGCAGTTCGGATCTCAGCCCATCTCAGCAGAGCTCATCTTCGGGGGATCTTCGTCCGGAGATGATGGAGAGCGAAACGCCTCCATCTGCCGTACCGTCGTGCGGGGCGGACGACCCTGAGGTGTCGTCGCGGAGGGTTTCCCCGAGTCCGGCGGGGCCGGGAGGTCCGGCACCAACTGGTGTACGGTCGGAGGAGCTGAAGGATCTGATCGGGCGAGCGTCTATCTCGGAAGATCATCGTGCGTTAATGGGTACGGTGATTGAAAAGATTTCATCCGCTGAGAGCGGATTGCATGAAGCCGTCAGAAGTTTACTGACGGGGTTTGAGGTACGTGAAAATGATATACCTTCTGACAGTTTTGCATATAGAATGCGCCCTGTATAGATAGTAGCCCCTGAGACTCGGTACGTTGTCGAAAGTGGCAGCGCGCCGAGGATCATAACCTCAGTTTTAAGATGTCGCCTGTCCTATATAGGTGGCGGAGCGTCCGGTGGCTAGCCGGACTGATCAATTTGCCGAACTAAAGCGGCAACTTGACGTGGCGGATGCGGACATCGCGCTTGTAAATAAGCGGCTTGACGAGTCACAAGGTATGCGACTTCTCCGCGGGCACCTGGTAAGGGAGCTTGACGCCCATGCCTTACAACATGCATGCTTTATACAGATGGTGCCGCTGCTATGGAGAACCTTCGGGCGGAGCTAGCCCAAGTCAAGGAGCAAGCCAGGAAAAGTGATGCGGCTGCCTTGAGGGCGGCCGAAGAGCTAAAAGCCGAACAGGCTGCTCACTGCCGAAGCAGGGAGGAAATGGCCGAGATGGCCGGGAAGTTGAAGAATTCTATCGACCGCTGCGAGTTTCTTGAAAAGGAACGTCAAGCGGAGCAAGAGGACCTGAAGAAGGCCACCGCCAAAGCCAAGGATGCCTGCTCCGCGATGAGAGCTATAAAGGAGGAGCTGTGTCAAGCCGGGGATATTGCGGCTGGAAAGCCCTTTCTGCTGCAGAGGAAATTTACGGATCCTAAGTATGCTCAGTTGGGCCAGCTGTGGGGAGCGGAGGATGCTTATCTAGATTTGGCGGCGAGTGCCGCAGACGCGGTCGCACACTTCCAAGGCCAAAAGGATCACGGAATGGAAGAGATTTTCTGGTCGCAGTTCCATAGTCCAGAGCGTCCACTTCCATTAACCGATCGGTTAGCCGAATGGGCTGAGCTGAATAGGTTGTCCGGACTTGCCATGAAGGTGTCGTGACTCATTTGTGGACAAAAAGGCCCGAGCCAAAGAGTTATTTTGGCTTGGTGCAGCAGTTCCTTGATGCGGTGCCGCATATCGATGCAATGAAGCGGTCGGCATGCATAGAGGGCGCGCGGATGGCTCTTGCCCGTGTTAAGACATGCTGGGCGGAAATGAAGGCCACCACGTTGCATCTCGGGATTCGGACAGAAGCCGAGTACCTGCCAAGCACTATTTTGAGGAAGTCCTACCGGGCGCTCATTTAATAGAGGCGCAATGCTCGAAGGATATTATGTTCAAATGACATGTATAATTTGTGAAATGATGTTTCAATGTAATATAAAGGCTTTTTATACTTGTGCGTTCAAGTATTGAAATACCTCCTGTGCGGCCGTTAATGTATATATGTATATAACCTGAAAGATGGCAGTCTTCGGCTTCAGCCCCCACGCACATAGTGCGGGCCTGTTTGAAAAAAAAAGTGCATTTTCACACTTAATCCAACGTCTTGGTCCTGTGAAGGAGGTGATAGCGTAGCAAACTAGGCAACCGGACTATAATGCTTTATCACTTTCACTTAGCCATAGGAGTTCGATGGTGGGGCTACTATATAGCCCCTAGGGGCACCGCGCTCTCCCGAATTCGGGACGCGTATGTGCCTGACTGGGAAAGGGTCCTTCGTTAATGTGGAGGAATTCTAAACATTCCGGTGGGTCATCGAGTGGTTGACCAGTCTCACGCTATATCATGACAGTCAGTTTTCGGCTTTCTCTACTGAGGTGCTCACCCGGCCGAACCGGGGCACAATCGTAGTAGTTCTTCTGGTGCCGCGTTAGCCGATAGAGCGGAACATAAGGCAGCAAAACACAGGAGCCGGGCAAACCCAACATTTGACCAAAGACATGATTCGGAGCTGATGCATATAAGGCCTAACTCGAGACGCCGAACACTCCCTAAGGTATTCGGTCTTTATGAAAACGGGCAGAACAATGCCCTAAGCCCCTAGTGTCCAGGTACGCACAAAAATTTCTGAGGCGGCCGATGCCAAAACGCCAGCCTCCTCCTTGGTTATAGCAAGAAACCGGGGGATGTGTATCAACAAGAGACAGTAAAAAGGTTTACGCAGGGTCTTAATCTGAAAAGAATCCTTGCAACGGGTCCCTACTGCACGTATGCGCCTGTGTCTCTGTTGTGCCATATCCTAGACGGGTGTAGCACGGTGTTTATCTGTAAAAGAGAGGAACTTAGTTGAAGAAAGGTTGTGTGAAAAATTTATATTAAATAAACAGAGTGTGATTCAAGAAATGAATAAAATTTAGCTTTATTGTCTCTTGTTGTACGTGCATGGAGCCCCTTGTGAGGGGGTACGCGGCTAGTAAGCCCCTTGTTTATTTATACCGGACCCGCCTAACCGTGTCCGGGGTCTGAATGACCTGTTTAGGTGCTTTGATCAGCAAAGCCAGATTAGTGTGTGGCTGTCAAGGCAGTCTCACGTTCTTCCGTATTCGAGGAACACTCGAAGTTTCCCTTTAATGAGATGATGCCGCGGACCGGGCATTTTCAGTGTAAGAGATGCGTAAGGCGGTATTGCGTTAAAGCGGGCGAAAGCTTTGCGTCCCAATAGTGCTTGATAGCTACTTTTAAATGGGGCGATGTGGAAGACTAACTTTTCGCGACGGAAGTTGTCGGATGAGTCGAACACAACTTCTAGCGGTAGAGAGCCGTACAATGGGCATATGGGCTTGGCATCGCTCCTTTAAAGGAAGTGTTGCTATGGCGAATTTTGGTTGGGTCTATCCCCATTCTACGGATTATGTCCTGATATAGCAGGTTTAGATCACTGCCGCCGTCCATTAGGACTTGTGTAAATTGCAGTCCGTCGATTATAGGATCTAATATCAAGGCAGTCCATCCTGCGTTCCGGATACTTCCGGAGTAATCCTGATGGTTGAAGGTGATTGCTTTTAACATCCAATGTCGGGACTCCGCTGGGGTGGACCGTGCGTCGCGTATTTCAATGGGCGCCGCTCTATTTTTCCCTGTTGTCACTTGGAGTGAGTTTACTGTTCTGACCTCTTGTGGGAAATTCTTTTGTTTTCCGGTGCTCTGCTTGTGGGGTTCGTCATCGTCCTCATTTGGTGTTTCGAGCCCCTTGTGTTCGGTGTTAGGTCGGCCGGACTGTTTGAAGACCCAACAATCTCTGTGGGTATGGTTTGCAGGCTTCCTGGGGGTACTGTGGATTTGGCATATCTTGTCCAAGATTTTGTTTAGGTTGGATAGCTCGTCGCTGTTGTCCTTAAGAGGTAGTTTTTTGTTGTTCTGCCGAGAGCTTTTGAATCCGGCGTTGACTGCCGTGCTCTTCGTACTGTTTCCCTTGGTCCGGCGCTGGTCCTTGCTGCGTCGTGGTTTCCCATTTCCATTCCTGACTTCGGACGTACTTGGGTCACTGGTACTGCACCTTGCCAGCCAGCTATCCTCTCCCACGCAAAAACGGGTCATGAGGCTTGTTAATGCGGCCATTGTTCTCAGCTTTTCTTGGCCAAGGTGTCTGGCGAGCCATTCGTCTCGGACGTTGTGTTTGAAAGCTGCTAAGGCTTCGGCGTCCGGACAGTCGACTATTTGGTTCTTTTTGGTAAGGAACCTGTTCCAAAATTTGCGGGCTGACTCTCCAGGCTGTTAAGTTATGTGACTTAAATCGTATGCATCCGGAGGGCGGACGTAAGTCCCTTGAAAATTTGCCCGAAACGCATCCTCGAGCTCTTCCCAACTTCCAATGGTATTTTCTGGGAGGCTTTTGAGCCAATGTCGGGCTGGCCCTTTGAGCTTGAGGGGTAAGTATTTTATGGCGTGGAGGTCATCTCCTCTAGCCATGTGTATGTGCAGGATGTAATCCTCAATCTAGACTCCAAGGTCTGTTGTTCCGTCGTATGCCTCTATGTTTACGAGCTTGAATCCCGCTAGAAATTCATGATCCAGCACCTCATCGGTGAAACATAGGGGGTGTGCGGCGCCCATGTATTTGGGTGTGCCGTGATGTTCGAGTACTTGACGTGTTGCATTGCTTTCTAGAGCTTGCTTTCTTGGCCCATAGATAGACCTGACTGGGCCATCGTTTTGGTGCGGATCCTTATGCGGATCGCGTGCCGGCTTGTGTGCGGCGCCGCTTGCCGCTCTATGTTTGCCATGTGGTCGTCTATCCGACTGGGCGGCCTCTTTGTTTTTTGATTGTGTGGGCTCTACAGCCTCCTCGTCGAATTCGGGCAGTAGTTTCCGCTTCGGGTAGCTCTTTATTTGGCGACTATCGCCGTATTTATCTCCGGTGTTGAGTACTTTGCTCCATTTCATTCTGAGTGTGTCTTCCGCTGTTTTGAGCTTCCGCTTCTGCTTTTTCAGACTACGTGCAGTGGCGACGAGCCTTTTGTGGAGGTTCTTCTGCTCCAACGATGTGTCCGGCGTGAGATCGTCCGGACTGTTATCTTCGCCGGGGACGGGTTGTTTATCCAAGTTATCCCGTTCGTTGTCCGCCGGTTCGCCCTGCTCTATGGTTGGGTCTGTATGGGTGCTGTCTTTGTCGAGGCGGGACTTTGAGCGGTGCTTACGTCGCCGTTTTGACTGCTTTTCGAGGGAATTATCCTTCACCGCGTCCCGTTGTTCCTCGTTATCGCTTCCTTTAGGTGTATCCACCATATATACACTGTGAGTTGAGGTGGCCTTCCAGTGCCCCGTAGGCGCTGGTTTTTGGTCGTCTCCTGCATCATCGTCCATACCGTCAATGTCTTCGGAGTCGAAGTCTAGCATGTCGGTTAAAACATCGATAGTGGCTACTAAGTGGGTGGTGGGTGGGCTTTGAATTTCTTCGTCGTCTGCATCCCAACCGTCCTGACCATAATCCGGACAGGGCTCTCCTGATAAAGAGAGACACTTTAGCGAATTCAGGATGTCGCCAAAGGGCGAGTGCTGAAAGATGTCCAGGGCGGTGAACTCCATGATTGGCGCCCATTCGGATTCGATTGGCAGGGGCGTGGAAGGTTCGGAGTCCGGCACCTTGGAGTCACGATCTTCACGAAGAACAGGGTTGGTATTCGGCTCTATCGATGTAGAGGTAGCAGCTCCCGAGGCGGTGTCCAGCCACCCGTACTCGATCGGCGCAGTCGGCTCCGAGCTAAGGGTCGGAGCGGACACTTGTGCGGCCTCCAGGGCACTGTCCAGCAACAGAGCTAGATCATGCCCATCATGACAGTGCGGCGCGCTTGACTGTGGCTCGAACCCGTCAAAGATCAAGTCTCCACGGACGTCAGCCGTATAGTTCAAACTTCCAAATCTGACCTGATGGCCAGGGGCGTAGCTTTCAATCTGCTCCAGATGGCCAAACGAATTGGCCCGCAGTGCAAAGCTGCCGAATACGAAGATCTGTCCGGGGAGAAGAGTCTCACCCCGGACTGCGTCATTGTTGATGATCGAAGGAGCCGTCGGGCCTAAAGGTGACGACACAGAGGAACTCTCAATGAAAGCACCAATGTCGGTGTCAAAACCGGCGGATCTCGGGTAGGGGGTTCCGAACTGTGCGTCTAGGCAGATGGTAACAGGAGACAAGGGACACGATGTTTTTACCCAGGTTCGGGCCCTCTCGGTGGAGGTAAAACCCTACTCCTGCTTGATTAATATTGATGATATGGGTAGTACAAGAGTAGATCTACCACGAGATCAGACAGGCTAAACCCTGGAAGCTAGCCTATGGTATGATTGTTGTTCGTGCTATGGAGTAAAAACCCTCCGGTTTATATAGACACCGGAGAGGGCTAGGGTTACACAGAGTCGGTTACAATGGTAGGAGATCTACATATCCGTATTGCCAAGCTTGCCTTCCACGCTAAGGAAAGTCCCATCCGGACACGAGACGGAGTCTTCAATCTTGTATCTTCATAGTCTAGGAATCCGGCCAAAGATGATAGTTTGGCTATCCGGACACCCCCTAGTCCAGGACTACCTCAGTGGCCACGACCGCTAGCAGCTTGAGGATGAATTAGGAATCTCCGGAATTCCATTGACTAATTTGCAGCACCTCGACGAGTAGTTTAGCAAAGAGGAATGTACATGTGTTTTGTTTGATCAACATGATGAGAAGGCGCCGCGACGAAGACGCTGGTAAAGACTGTACCATCAAGTTTTCCTTCTGGATAATATCTCGCCTTGAGAACTTGTGCACACAAAAACCTGCCTAGATAATAATCTCCATGCTTGATGAGCCAACAAAGCCTCGTTGAACAAACGGAAGTTGTGGAAACCTGCACCACCCCTATCTTTGGGTTGTAAAAGGTGATCGCAACTTTTTCATCAGTGAACTTTCCCTTATCACTTCGCGGAGCCCCAACAAAAATTTCTCACCATTCTCGTGAGACCATCACATACCGAAAATAGTACTTTGAACACACCCATAATATAGGTCAGCAGGACCTGAGCCACCAACCTAATTAGAACCTCTCTACCGGGCTGACGGCTGAGCTAGGTGCTCATCTCCCAACTGAATAAGCCGTTTTGTGACTTGTTTGAAGTTTCTCAAATCTGGCCTTTGACATACGTATTTCCGGAGTTGGGAGACCCAAATACTTCTCCTCGAAGACAGAACTTGTAACACTAAAGATGATGGTCTCGCAAGTGCTATTTCATGTAAAGAGTAACATCAAAGTTAGACGTTGTAGGTCAGAGAAGGATAAAGAAAAACTATTATTTGGGGAGTCGCACAATACGCATGAGTGAAAAATTATTTCATTTTTGTCTTGGGTTACGCCACTATTATTGCATTTTGTCTTTAATAAATGTGAAATTTTCAACTCATCATCCTTTTATTTTCTGCAAGCAATTTCTCAAATTCACGCATTTCATGCATGTGATGGATCATGGAAGTGGTGTATTTGAAGGTGACTCCATCATATGGCGAATGGCAATCCTGTAAAAACGATAATAAAGGAAATATTTGAATGTGTTTATTTAACTATTTTATTAGTTTTCTCGCAAAGAAAAAACACTTTCTTAGCTGGGCCTATATCTATAGCCTGTTTGAGATCTGCCGGGCCGAGTGGTTTCGGCCCCAGGTAAAGGCCAGGCGGGAGCTATAAATTTGATTTATGTTTTGCCGCTCCCCAAACCTAAATAACGTTGTATTTCTTACCAGATTTTCTGTGGGGAGCGTTTCCTACCATATTTGATGGCCGAGATAAGATTGTATCGAATTAAAACTTGACAGCCAGCCGTGCACATAGACGCTGTCAACAGCTTACAACCCTCCATTTCTGGGCTCTACACCACTACATAAGCACTCCATCTACGGCACCCCATGGCATCATCCACCCCTAATTCCATTGCTGCAAAGCCCCAAGCATAAACAAGAGAAGCCTCGACTAGACAGTAGACACAAACCACACATCGCTCGCCATCCACGACGTACGTGCTGCAATGGCGGGCTGGTCCTCCCTCGCGTACGACCTCGTCATCGAAGTCGGCGACCGTCTCCTCGCCGCCGGCGACCTCGACTTCTACATGAACATGCGGGCCGTCTGCCGCGGCTGGCGTGACGCAACCGACAGCCCTAGGGCCAATCCGGCGGACCCTCGCTTCCTCCTCCGGCAGTGGGTCCTGCTGGACGAGAAGTTCCCAAAGAGGGGTGACGCCCTCGCCGCCGGCGGCCTCTTCCTCAACACCACCACGGGACGCTCCGTCCGCAGAGAGCTCCCATGCCTCCCCAACCACTACTTCGTGACGAGCGCAGGTGGCCTCCTCGTCATGGCAAGCAGGGTCGCTCCACACGCCGTATGCGTCGTCAACCCTATCACGGCTTCCCCCATCACGTTCATGGCGCCCATACCTGACACGGTGCAGCACACCACCGCCTATCTCCACCAGGTTGGCAATGGCATTTCACCCACCCTGGTCCTGGAGATCGGCGTGTCGCGCGACACGGCGTACTCGGCCCAGCCCGACGCCGAGCTCTTCGAGCTGGTGGAGCACACCCTGCTGGACAAGGGGCTCAACATCTGGGGCATCGACCGGCATCAGCAGGGCATTGATGGTCTCATCAGCAGCATCCTCGCCGTCCTTCCTGACGAAATGTCCTCCATCTATCCCTTCTGCTACTTCCTCGGTTCCCCGGGGGATAACCTGCTCGTCGTCCCCCGTCAATGGCCAGCCCAAGGCGTCGAGGTCTTCAAGGTGGACGTGGAAACAATGGAGATCCAGCCGACAAGGTGCATCGGTAATCACGCTCTGCTCCTCGGTGACAACAGATGCCTGTCCGTCGCTGCTGACAAGCTCCATGCTGTCCAAGGCGAGGAGCTCCATTCCATCCGCCGCAACTGTATCTACTACTATGTCGGTGGCAAAGCTCCAGGCATGTGCGTGTACGACCTCACCAATGACAGGGAGGAGCGGCTCGCCCAGTTTGATGCTGGATGGAATGAAACGTGCATCATGGATGAATCGGTCCGTCCCTCCATGCTTCAGAAGCTCATGAACTACTGCACCGATATCACATGGACCCAGATAAGGCAGGAACAGCGTTACCGGCAATGGCACGAGATCTACGAGGCGTTACTACAGAGTCGTGCGTGATTGATCTCTCAAGTTGAGAAATGTGTGCTTAATTATATGCATGGGTTATGCATTCCGAATTTCTGGAGTTGAATTTTCTGAGTTTTCTGTGTGATTTATGTCTATTCGAATCTTGTTGATTCATTTGAGTTGAATATTATTATAATTAGAATCTTTAGTTGAGAGATCAATTGATGAGATTTTCCACTTCCAAATATGTTTAAAATCATACTTTTCAATTCATGTTTATTGATTGTGTGAAAATGAAACATGACAGTGCATCAGTTCGTTTATTTGCTAGAGTTTACACCCGTGCTCACATTTCTTTTGGCCAAGCAGGACGTGAGTTTTGGATTCTTCGTCAGAATGATTTCACAAAAGTGGTACGAGCATGTACGTAGATAATATAAACATGCACTCGCGTAAGCTAATCGACACAGGTTATAGGCGATAGCACATGCATGATGCATGGCAACACAAGATCCCCACTTGTAAGTTAACCTAACGTACGACCATGGTACGATGTTGTCTCTCGATATGCCGACACACATCATCAACATGTTGAAAGGGTGTTAACAGTTAACACATACACACATCATATTATATACTTTTATAGACTTATTGAGGATTTTCACAAGGGGATAGTAAATATACAGTGCATTAACTATTCTTTCATTGCACTGATCCCAAGGATGATGCTGTTCACCCCAGTGATTTTAGACCCATCTCATTATTGAACTGTACCCTAAAGTTCTTAACTAAGTTGCTGGCAAACATACTACAAAAGAAGATTCTTAAATTGGTCCATCACAATCTATATGGCTTTCTATCTAACAGATGTATACAAGATTGCCTATCTTGGTCCTTTGAATATATCCATCAATGCTATTAGTCAAATAGAGAAGTGGTCCTCCTGAAACTAGACTTTGAGAAAGCATTTGATATGCTTAATCATGACACTATC
The DNA here is from genome assembly GCF_018294505.1 of Triticum aestivum. Taxonomy (NCBI): domain Eukaryota; kingdom Viridiplantae; phylum Streptophyta; class Magnoliopsida; order Poales; family Poaceae; genus Triticum; species Triticum aestivum. The sequence goes on along the minus strand of NC_057795.1, from coordinate 127,791,482 downwards.
ATAGAGATTCTGAAAGCCAAAGGATTTGGGAGTAAGTGGATCAATTGGATTAAGATGATTTACAACACATCATTCTCATCAGTTCTACTCAATGGGATAGCTGGCAAACAATTCTTATGCAAATGTGGGGTGAGATAGGGTGATACCCTATCACCTCTCATTTTTGTGATTGCTGCAGATCTATTACAATCTATGATGAATGAAGCAATGCACAATTCCCTGGTGGAAGCATCTATGATCCACCAATCAAGCCCAGACTTTCCTATCATTCAATATGCTGATGGCACCATTCTAGTTGTTAAAGCTGAGGCTTCTCAACTGATCCATATCGAAAATCTTCTTCTTCACTTTGCAGCATTTACTGGCCTAAAAGTGAACTACCACAAGTCTACTATGATCCCCATCAACACTACTTAACAGAAGATGCTCTGTTTGTCTGCTATATTGGGATGCCAAATAGGGACCCTGCCTCATTCATACCTGGGCCTACCCCTCAGCTTCCGCGAGCCAAAAGTTGAGGATTACTTGCCTCTTTTGAAAAGAGTGGAAAATAGACTACTGGGGTGCTCAACCTTACTCTCCACTGGAGATAAATTGACCCTCATTAAGTCAGTTTTCTCCAACATGCCCATTTTCTTCATGTGCTCTCTCAGCTTACCTGCTACTATGGTCAACCAGCTTAATGTTTATCTGAAGAACTGTTTTTGGAGGAAATTTGGATCCCATGAGAGGGGATCAACTCTCATTGCTTGGAATAAAGCTTGTCAACCTAAGGCCAATGGAGGACTGGGAATTTTGGATATTGAGACTCATAACAAAGCACTTCTCATGAAGCATCTCTATAAATGTATGAACAAGGCATATATACCCTGGGTTAATATCATTTGAGAGACTTACTATTCTAGTTCTCTACCTGGAGAGAGCTTGGTTGGCTCATTCTGGTGGAAATCCTTGCTCAAACTTTTTCCTAATTACAAACAGTTTGCCATCTACAAAGCAAATTCTGGAAATGCTACACTTTTGTGGTCTGACAGATGGTGGGATCAACCTTTAGTCACAAAATTCCCAGAGCTTCACTCCTATGCAATAAATAATTTTGAGACTTTGCAACAAGTCCTGAGCCGCCAAGATTTGTCAGAACATTTTCATACACCCATGTCACAGCAGGCTTATCATCAATACAATCTTCTACTCCAGCATCTGCAACATAGGCCTACATCTAACACCCCAGATGAATGGATCATACCAGGGTCTAACAAAGGGTACTCATCCATCAAAATGTATCGTCATTTGAGAGGACCAAGCACTGTACACCCTATCTTTCAACAGATCTGGAAAACTTCATGCAGGCTGAGGCATAAGATCTTCATATGGCTACTCCTCCACGACAGGATTAACACAAAGAATCTTCTCAACAGAAAGACCATGCATTTGGACAGCTATAATTGTGCACTCTGCTCTGACAATACTGAGGAAACTCTGCTCCACCTCTTCTGGAACTGTCCATTTGCACTTCAGTGTTGGGGTACCATCGTACCTTCAAAACTCAGAGGCATTTCTATATATGATGATTTTCAGTTGGCCATAGCACAACTACCACAAGACTGAGGAAAAAATTAGCCCCAAAATGGCGCATGCACCACTGGCTCTGCAAGTCCCTCCAAGGTGTTGGTTCGTCATCTGTTGGATTACGAAGTGTCTTCACGGCCTTCAATATACCAGCATGTCTGTCATGAATGACACACACGTTTGGTCGGTCCTTCACGATGGCAATTTTCACTTGGCGGAAGAACCATACCCAGCTGAGAAAGTTCTCACCCTCCACAAATGCCATGGCAAGTGGGATGATTTGATTGTTCCCGTCCACACCAATAGCAGTCAGGATTTGCCCTCTATACTGACCGGTCAGGAATGTACCATCCACAAACATAACAGGAGGACAATGCCGGAAAGCTTCGATGCACATAGCAAAAGAGAAGAACACTCGTTTCAACACCTTGAAATCAGGTATACTCAGCAACCTCATGTGTTGTACATTCACATAAGTGCCGGGATTCCTCTCCTTCAGTATGCCCAGGAGACGGACAACATTATCATATGAGTCAAAGAACGTCCCAAACCTTTCCTCCATAGCCTTCTGCTTAGCCCTCCAAGCCTTCCCATAAGGAATGACATAATTCCATCTGACCTTCACTGCTGTCTGGATGTGTTTTGCTTCCATATCTTTCTTCTCTACTATCTCAGTATACATGAGTTGCGCAATGAGACTTGAAGTCAGGTTCGGATGCTTCACCAGCAGGTTCTTCCTCACACAATTATGTGGGATGACAATGGTGACAACCCAGTGGATGTCATACTTCGGCACGTGCGCGTGCACCTTCCCTGGACAACCTATTTCAACACATTTCACGGTATAGTTTGTTGGACTTGATATGTGTGTCTTGAAAACCCTCTGCGTAGACATAGCCCATTTTATCACCGCATACTTCAATTTTTTCTTTGTATCAAACATAGCCCCTATTTGTACTTGGTTCAGATTATACTGCCATGGAGTCTCATGGCCATCGTTCACCGTAAGGCCGGTGGATATGTCCTGCTCCCATGCAGAAGGAATCGGTACCTCAACTTCACCCTCAGAATTTTCAGAATCCAGTTCCTCCACCAATCCATCCTCGTCCTCTTCCTCCATCACCCTCTGCATTTCATCCCCTTTCTCATCCCCATCAGCAAAACCAGAACCAGCTAATATTATCGAATGGCTACTCTGCCCAGTATCAGGACCACAAACATTGTGTGGCACGTAGTCTGATTGTTTCTCGGGTTGGCTACCATCCACATCTTGTGGCTGTGACCCGGATAAAACAATCTCGTTAGCCACTTCACTGCCTTGGCCGGGTTCATACCCCCTGTGGAGTTGTACGGTATTCTCCTCCTTCGGCACAGGTTGCACAAGGGCATATGGGTGGATTCTTCGGTCTCGGCAGCGTCTTAACAGGGACAACCAATGTTGGCTCCTATCTACCGGCATCAACTCCCACTTGACATTTTTACAAGATTTGGTCCACAATGCATGAATACTGACGGAACATACTTCAGGATCCAGCCCGAAACTAGTTGTCAACCGGTACTTCAATTGTCTAATGTCCAGTCTGTCCGGGTCTGCTAGTGTCATGATGCCATTTTTAAACTCGCTAAGATCAACCCCCAACTCATTATATCGAACATTACCAGCGCCGTAGTAAACATTCAGATTTACTGATTCAGACATTTTCACCTGTCAGACATTGCCATCTTCTCATTAATCACAACGAACTATGCGCTAAAATGCCTCCAAAAATATATTAACACTAAAATTCACAATATGACTTATATACACTAACTAAACTATATTAATCACAATATACACTAATATTATCCGCTACACGAACTATGCGCTAAAATGCCTCCAAAAATATATTAACACTAAAATTCACAATATACACTAATATTATCCGCTACACGAACTATGCGCTAAAATGCCTCCAAAAATATATTAACACTCAAATTCACAATATACACTAATATTATCCGCTACACGAACTATGCGCTAAAATGCCTCCAAAAATATATTAACACTAAAATTCACAATATACACTAATATTATCCGCTACACGAACTATGCGCTAAAATGCCTCCTAAATTAAATTAACACCGAAATTCACAACGAACACTAATATTATCCGCTACACGAACTATGCGCTAAAATGCCTCCAAAAATATATTGACACTAAAATTCACAATATGACTTATATACACTAACTAAACTATACAATTTACATAATATTTGTGACGACGTGATTATACCTTCGAAGTGTGTGTCCGCTTCTTGCTTCTCTCTTTGACTCAGCGGCACCGGCCACCTCGCGAAGTACTTGCACCACCGGAGAGCGACAACGCCGCCCCCGACGACCGGAGGTTCAACTCCGGTCAGCCCCCAACCTGCTCCTCCTCCTCACCACCTCCTCCTCTGCAGCAGCTGCTACTAGTCACCACCACCTACTACCCGTCCTCCTCTCCACCATGGCTCCTCCTCCCCACCATGGCTGCTCCTCCCCAAACACATCAAAAACTATCCCATAGCAAAAAATAACACCGTAGGCCGGTGGGGATTGCTATGATCTACCGATTCTGTGGGTTGGATTTGCAAATGTGTGGCAAATGGAGGAGATCGGCGCGGGGGGCGAGGTACAGAGAAGAACTGAGAGAGAGAGAGAAAGGGAAACGAAGAACAGAGCGAACAGCGCAGGGGCGAACGGGTGCTTATCCGCACCTTTTCGGTCGAAGCCTGGCCGAAAAGGCCTGCTTCGGTCCCCGGTGGGCCGAAAACGGCCCAGTTCGGCCGCCCAGTAGCCGAAGCTACTATTTTCGGCCGGGCCCCAGCCAACAGCGAGTTTTCGGCCCAAGCGCGGCCGAAAAGCCTACTTCGGCCATGGCCTGGCCGAAAACTCCCTTTTCGGCCCACTCCTGGCCGACGGGCTACTAGTTTTGCGTTTTTTTCATTCTACGTTATAGTTTCCGAAATTGCTACAAAAAACATGATAGTTTTGAAAAAAAATCGATTTTCAGTTGGCCATAGCACAACTACCACAAGACATAGCATTGGACATCGTTTCTATGGGATGTTGGGGTATCTGGTCCATTAGGAATGACAAAATCTTCAGAGCAGTAGCACCTCACATCCAGGGATGTAAGTTTTATCTCCAAGAAGGCCTATGGGCAGCCCAGATTAAAGCGAAGCACTCCAAAGTTGAAAAGATTCGGTCCTGGATTGAACAAAACATTTAAATAGTTCTCATGTTTCATAAAAATGGCATAGGGTGACTCCTTTTTTGTAAGATCAATATGTACATATTCTTTTTTATACATTAATATATATACCGTAGAACTATACTATTGTTCTACGGTTTTACGGTAAAAAAAAACTAAAATATGTCTAGATACATCCATTTCCCCGACTAGTATTTTCAGACGAATGGAGTAATAGTTTTCCTATATCACGGACTACATTTTATGGCCTGCTGCGGGAGACGTTCTCATGCGAGTACGAAAACTATACCGTCCTGGTTAAAAAATGTTAGGTTCGAGCCTTTTCTCGGGCTCAGCCGACACCTTTTCTCTAAAAAGTTCCATTGCCGCCCGCCCGTGTATGCGTGTTCGGATCACAGATAGGCCCATGAAAGAGAGTCTTTGTTTCCTGTCACAGGGACAGAGAAAACCAACATGACGCAGCTGGTAGACTTTGCATGCCGTCCAAATTCCAAAGTGCGAGTGCCAACTCTTCTCCTATGTCAATATCGTCCAACCGCGTAGCAACAATTATGCTTTACCACGTAGCAGCAATAACATTTTAATGCTCGAAATCACCAAGTCAATGTTTTACTGTACGACGTGAGGTTTGTAGGCAGCCTTATTGTCAAGTCCGTTTTTATTTTCCTTTTGCGTTCAAGTCGGGATTATTCAGCCTTCTGATGGTTCTAGCTCCCATTCGATCTCCATGACAGGATCAAGTAAACTCAAAGTATAGTTAGCTAGGAGTTTTCGTGTCATAAACGATGTCCCAGATGTCATACATGAATGTGTATTTGCATTTGAATGGATTAAATAACTTTGGTCAACTGTCAGACAGACGCCGTGCGTAGCCCGGGCCTTGCATGCAATCACGTATTTGAAATTTACAGGTACTGACAATGATCGGGAGAAGCAGTTTGGCTTCTTTTTCTCCCGTTGAATTTACGCAACAGCGGAGGCACGGCATAGATATTCGTCTTTATTTTTCTGTTTTTTTTTCTCACAATTTGAGAAGTTTGACACTCGAAGAGCAACTCTAGCAGACCCCTCAAAAATTTGACCCGCAAAACGCGTTTGCGGTTCCACGAAGATCCCGTTTGCGGATCGAAAACTAGCGCGGCCGAATAGAACCCATATCTAAACCTGCATAATTTGAAAAAACACTTTCGCGAGGAGAAATTGCACAAACATAGTTCATCACATACCACATAGTTCATCACATGATCAACAAACTACAAGCATAGTTATACTCCCTCCGTTCCTAAATATAAGTCTTTTGAAAGATTCCAATATAGACTACATACGGAGCAAAATGAGTGAATCTACGCTCTGAAGTAGGTCTATATACATCCGTATGTAGTTTGTATTGAAATCTCTAAAAAGACTAACATTTAGGAACGGAGGAAGTACTACATACTACGTTAAACTAGTACTAGAGGGGTCGGATCTGACGGCGGCGAGGTCGCGGCAAATGGACGACGCCGTGGAGGAGCGGACGCTCAATCCTCCTCGCCGGAGCTGCACAGGTCGACGTACACAGCCGCCTGCTCCGCGCGGATGCGGCGCCACTCCTTGACCTTCTCCTTGGCGACGACCGCCTCCCGCCACTGGAGGGCTTTGAGCTCCTCGGCGTGGCGCTGGCGCTCCGCCTCCTCGCGCACGCTCCGCTCGGCGATGGCGGCCGCAATGGCGTCGACGTCGAGGACGTAGTCTTCCGGCCCGATGACTCCGCGGCGACCGAGCTCCTCGGGCTCCTCGGGCTCCACCTTCACGGGGACGAGGCGAACGCGTCCGGCTCCTCCGGCTCCTCCTCGTCCTCCGACCACTCCCTCTTCACGGGAAGAAGGCCCGCGCCGGAGGAAGGGGAGCTCCCAGCGTACGAGGACCTCGCGGAGGAGAAGGACGCGCGTCGGCGGTCGTACTCCGCCGTCTCGCTCCGCTGGAAGCTCGCCGCCGGCGACAGGCCACGGTTGGTCCACTTCCAGGCCCCGCGCTTCCGCATGCTGTCAGACCGGACGCGCCGCTCGCGCTCCGGGTTCCTTCCGCCGCCGGATCTGCTGCCGGAGCCGCGTCCGGAGCTCCACATTCGGCCTCACATGACGGCTGGAGGCGGGGCGGGTGGTCGCCGGTGGCGAGAAATGTGGAGAGGGGGAAGGGGAATCGCGTGGCTCGGAGGCGGCGAGGGATAGGGTTTGGACCCTTAAACGAGTCGCAGAACCGCAGTTATAGCGGTCGGTGCGTGCGGTTTGCGGGCAGCGGCAAAAAACTTTGCGGGCCGGACGAGTATGCGGGCTCTGTTCTGACAGGAAAAATGGGCTGAGCGCGCATACTCGCCGGAGTTTTGCGGGTTTGTGTGTTCTGCGGGGCGTAGAGTTGCTCTAACAAGAAGGGAGCCGTTTACGTACAAGCCGGAGCGAGAACAAACTAAATAAAGTAGAAAATGAATAACAGAGCAAAAAACTCCAGGAGGGCTTGAAGGCAAAAACCGGTCGACACTTCTCCTGTTTTTGCTTTGTATATGCATATAAAATTTGTCTTAAGTCAAACTTTAGAAAGTTTGGTCAACTTGACAAGAAAAAACTATGAACATTTACAATACGAAATCAATATCATTAGATGCGCAATAGAAACAATTCATAATTTCTCTTAAAAGAAATTGTGCTATATAACTCTAGTATTGAAGATATTCATATTTTTTTAATATAAATTTGATTAACTTTATATAGTTTAATTTTTAAAAAAAATTATATGCGAAATAAAAATAACGGACGAAGTAGGGGCACAAGAAGGCCAGTCAGTAGCGAAAGTGCTATTCTGAGCCCGAGCTCAGATGCACCTGTTATCCTAGCCGTTCTTTAGCGCCAAGATTCGCATCCCCCTGTGTATCGTATTCTCAGTACTAGTGGATGCTTTTTCAAAGGACAGGGCCCACCCACCTACCCGCATTGAGTGTAACGGCCGTCACACTCCGTTCGCTGGCTCAGATGCACGCGGCCGGCATGAGCCACGGCTCAGACGTTGGTGAGCTAACGTCCGTTCCCATACCCCTTTTTGTATTATATATGTGATGAATCCAGCAGCTTGATCTGGAAGATTCATTTGAACCGTCCCCTCTGTCCCCCCAACCTCATCATCTTGTCTTCCTGTTGGACCGAGCAGACCGGCGACCATGGCGTCTTCTTCTTCCTCGCAGCAGGAGGCAGTGCTTCCGCTGATCCCCTGCCCCGACTGCAAAGACAAGGTGGTCACCTACATGTGCGTCAGGAAAGATGTAAGCCCCCATCTGTCCTGAAGAACATCCATTTCTTCAGATTGGTTATTCCTCTGTTCCCCATATGTCAGTTTCCGTGGACAACAAGAAAATGTAGACTTGACATACAAAACAGTTTGTACTAACCGAGCAGCCACAGACTATTTCTTGCATGCATTTAATCCTCTCCACATTAACCCGACTCTTGCCATATCTGATCCCAAATCCCTTTTCCCATGAATACAAATTGTAGAAGTTATACGCCTCTCCAACTGAGTCAAATGTCGTGCCGATAGTCGGTGTGACCACATTATCTCTTGGATTCTCCGCATAGTTTCGAACAGCCTTCTCAAATGCACTTACACGGTTTTGGCAAGGCAGTCGACTTGGTGCAGCAGCACCAATCCTTAACCTGCAGTCACATAGCACGATTCAAACTTCAACAAAAATGTACATTCTTTTTGCTGTCAACACATTTAAAAATTATGTGCCTCCACCATGCCACACTATGTCTTCGCCCTCAATCAGGACTAACGTCACCGGAAACACAGACTGGGTACCAACACAACGCAACAACGAAGTCAGACTACAGCTAACATTTTGTTCACAAGAAAACCACTCAATGATCTTCAAGATAGATATAGAGTGGATTTTAAAAACAAATGCAGTTCAGAGAATATCCGAGACATAAGGATGATGAATATGGAAAAAAAATCTAATGCTAACCAGAATGACTACCTTTTTTTGGCATGAACATGCTAGCCGTTCGTGCCCTAAATCATTTTATCATGAGTACACATCTCAAGCAACGACATAACAGTTGACTAACTTCTCGGAAAATATTGCGCCAGCCAAATGAAAAAGAGAATGAACAAACCAGCCAACGCACGCTGGAACCAATGCATACACACTGCACCCCTAAAGTCGACAGAAGAGCATGCTAGCTCTACGAGAAACAAAAAACGGAGCACAAACTGAGACCTGGGCCTGACAATCAGACACCAGCTGAAATGCCAGTTCCTCAGTGTGCTTATCATCTAAAGTGAATTACGTATTACAAATACCTAACGATGGGACGCATGGGCAGAACTACATAATTATGTTCGAGCACCTCAATTAATGTTAACTAGCACAATTACTAAAACCAGGGGGAGACATTGATGTTTCCCCTCATCACAAATGAACCTGACATGTTTGGGAATGTTTTCACCAATAACTTTAGCTCCCAAATTCACAGTGTCTACTACTCTCGCTCACAGCTAATGTGCTCCCTCACAGCTACTCCCTCCGTTCCGAATTACTTGTCTTGAATTTGTCTAGATACGGATGTATTTAGACTCATTTTAGTGTTAGATACATCCGTATCTAGACAAATCTAAGACAAGTAATTCGGAACGGAGGGAGTACTTCTCATCAAATCATGTCATACCAGAGTTGCCAGTTCTAACAACTACTGCTCAATTATCCAGGTTCTAGTTCAGATATTCCGTTGTTTCGTCATTCAAACCTCCAAGTAATTTCAGTACCTTCTACTTTACTACACAATTTCAGTCCAGTCGAAAACAACAACATATTCAGATCATGCTCACCCCAGGGGCTCATCATTTAATCTTGTACATCTGGACGCCATGCACTAACCTCTTATTCCAACCAGGAGCTTGTGGGTTCATCTTCCCTGTAGATAGCTCCAAGCTTGGTGGTGACACGTCCCTCCTCTCCTGCGCTGCCTCAGTCTCCATCAAGATCTGCGCCTCCCCTGTACCTGCGGGCTGCTCCTCAGCCGGCGCCTGCTGTCCACCTGTCCCCTGTGCCGCCAGTGGATGCTCCACCACCATCTCCGCATCGACCCCGTCCGCCGCCACCGGTGCCGGCACCAAACTCTCCCCAACCTCTTCAAGGAAAGTCGATCTGCTCCAAGCACACGCAAATCCCCTCGGAATCAACACATTTCCAGACTGAAATCCGCAACAACGAAGCCAAATAGATAGGATTACATACCCGTGCAGAGGCTGCATCAGGAACTCCATCCTTGTCGCCCTCACCGTCGCCGCCGCCGCCACCGCCGCCGCACACCACCAGGCCTTCGAAAATTAGGTCAGCTCTGCCCTATCCGAAGCCACCAGACCGGCCACTTAATTCCTATCATGGGCCCATCGAACGGAAAACCCCACATTCGGAGCCACGGACTAGACGTCAAGTAACTGTTCTGATCCTCGGCCCAAATCGTCAAGCGCAAACGGACGTTCCTGCGCCCGTCAAAATGCGGCCCACCACCCACGCCTGTCATCTACGTATTTCTCCACAGTGCACATTTCCTAACTCGCCCAGGTGGCCCGTATTGACAACTGGCACAGATCTCCATGCTTCAACCAACGTCCTAGATAACGGCCTCATATGAGCTCGAGCATAGAAAATCCACGTCCAAGTCAGTAGGCTGTTTTGCCTGGAGGTCGAAGGCAACTTGTAGCCGCAGAAGCGTGATCACTCTCAACAACTTCAGCGTATATGGTGAAAATTAATTGTTCACGGTATAAATCATGACGTGGCCAGTACATTTATATTTGCGTACATATGTTACATGAAAAACCAAGATCAGCTGTAACTTGACCTGCAACTAATGACTATGAGTCTTCACCGTAGCCTAGTCGTTTTTTCCCGAAACCCTAACCTCCCTCGCGGCGACTAGGGCAAGGCGAACTTGACGGCGGCCGCTGATCTCTTCGGCGGGCCGCTTCCCTGATCCCGGCGACGATGGCAACATCCAGCGCGGGCAAGGACACTCAAGGCACTCAAGGAAGGGGCGCGGTCTCACCTCGATCTGCCAGAGCGCAGATGGAGGAAGCGCTCGGAAAGCTCGACATCTTGGAGGAAGAGGCAACGCCTCTGGTGATTGACGACACCGACGACGGTGTGGCACCAAAGTGGCTTCTGGCAGGCAAGGTTCTCCATCGCAATCTCCTACACATCCAGACGATAACCAACGCCCTACGTCCGGCTTGGGGAAACCCTAGGGGCCTGGCTATCCGTCCTTTAGGAGAGAACATGTTTGCAGCAGAGTTTGAATCAAAGAGGGATCGTGATCGTGTGTGGGAGGGATCTCCCTGGCACATTAGCAAGCATGCGGTAATCTTGGAGGAATTCCAAGATCACATACAGCCATCGGAGCTGAAGTTTGATAGGCTGCCGGTTTGGGTACGGGTTGCTAACCTACCCTACAACCTGAAGAATGAGACGAGGGGCTTGGCCATAGCACGCCAGTTAGATCCACAAGCCTTTGTCGTCCAGATTGATCCTGTGGGGGGCTACTTGAGAGCTCGGGTCACCATTGACGTGACAAAGCCCCGAAGATGGATCTTAATTGAATCGGCCAAGAGAAACAAGATGGACAGCTATTCCATTGAGTATGAGTGTATCCCGCACTTTTGTTTCTCTTGCGGCCGTTTGGGACATTCGGATTTGTTTTGCCCTACACCTGGAACAAGGGATGAGAAGGGAGACCTGCCCTTCAAACCCAGCCTACGGGCCCCGGAGGACAGGCAGAAAACCAATTCTGGGGAGTCTTCGTTCAGGAAGAATAGTGATCCACAACCAAGTACAAGAGAATCATGCTCTTCCACCTCCAACCAGAACAAGGGTACTAAGGTCACCTCTCCTGCCAAAACCAATGCACCGATTAAACGCAAGGACGGGCCTCAGAACATAAAAGTCTACCGCAAGGTCGTCTTGGCCCCATTGGCCATTACTGAACGTGGGGAGATGCAGACCGGAGGGGAGACTGAGCAGGTGGCTATGGTCATCTTAGAACAGCAAGTTGGAGACTTAGGGGACACCTTCCAGGAGAGGGAACCCAAGAAAAAGAGACCAACACCACCATCGTCAGAATCAACGGCAGCGGCTGCGGGACAGCCCTGCCCGAGCCAATGAGTGCTCTAAGTTGGAACTGCCGAGGGCTTGGGAACCCTTGGTCAGTTCGAGAGCTTCGCAAAGTTGTGAAGCAAGAAGCTCCCGCCCTTTTGTTTGTCATGGAAACCAAAATCAATGGCAAGTGTGTGGAAGATTTGAAGTTTACTTTGGGCTTTTCAGGCTGTTTTGCTGTCGACAGTGACGGGTTGAGTGGAGGAGTTGGCCTCTTTTGGACAAAGGAGGTTGCGGTCTCTCTGCAAAGCTTCAGTTTATCTCACATTGACGTCAAAGTCGACAAAGATAATAAGAGTTGGCGCTTTACGGGGTTCTATGGTGAGCCCAGAGTGGCCAATAGACACATTAGCTGGCAGGTTTTACGTACATTGTTTGCTGTTCAACATGAAGCGTGGATCTGTATGGGTGACTTCAACGAGACGCTGCATGGGGACGAGCACTTTGGAGCCAATGCAAGACCGGAGAGGCAAATGCGCGCATTCAGGGAAGCTGCGGCAGATTGTGCACTCCTTGATGTGGGGTGGTGGGGTGTCCCTTTCACATGGGATAACAGGCAGCAGGGAGACGCGAACGTGAAGGCTCGACTAGACCGTGCTCTGGTCAACTCTTCGTTCCTCGACCTGTTTGAGTTTACAAATGTAAAACACTTGAGTAGCGTGGAATCGGATCACTGTTATGTACTAGCTGAGTTCAGAGTTTCAGCGGCGACCGGCTGGACTCGAGCCCAACGCTCTTTTCGCTATGAAAATGTATGGCAGAGCCATTCGGACTATGATGAAGTGGTCCGTGCGATGTGGCGCACGGGATCTGGTCAAAGGGGACTACAAGGTGTGATTGAGGCTCTAAACATGGTACAGTCTCAGTTGGGCGATTGGGGCCAACGTGAGTTTGGAAACATGCAGAAGAAGAAATCGGTTGGGCGATTGGGGCCAACGTGGTACAGTCTCAGTCGCCGGCTTCAAAACCGGTTGGACAAACTACGGATCGCCTCAGTGGGTCGAGGCCCTAATAAGGAGGAAGCTAGCGTAGCAAAGCAATTGTGGGAGGCCTTGCGACAAGAAGAAATCTGGCTCAAGCAACGTTCTCGTGTGTCGTGGCTACGGGAAGGAGATCGGAACACCGGTTATTTCCAAGCCCAGGCAGCACAAAGAAAACGTATTAACAGGATTACCTCGCTGGAGGCGGATGACGGACGTGTATGCACCGATCCAGCGGAGGTGAAGGCGGAGATCATGGGTTTCTACCAGGCGCTATACCTTTCTCAAGGTTATGCGCCCATGGAGGAGTTGCTGGACTGCGTTCAACCTCGAGTGTTAGAAGCGATGAACCAAGTTTTGCAAAAGGAATATGTGGCAGCTGAGGTAAAGGAAGCGCTTTTCCAAATGGCACCGTCCAAGGCTCCTGGAGTGGACGGTTTTACGGCAGGTTTCTACCAACGACATTGGGACGTCCTTGGTGATGATATTGCCCAAGCAGTTCTGGGATTTCTAAACGGTGGTGAGCTACCGCTGGGACTTAATGACACAGCTATTACATTGATTCCTAAAGTCCGTAATCCGCAGAAAATTTCACAATATAGACCAATTGCTCTATGCCCGGTGCTTTATAAGATTGCTGTCAAGGTCGTGGCTAATAGGCTTCGGCTTATCCTTGATGATGTTATAGGGGAGGAGCAAAGTGCTTTCGTACCGGGCCGTCTAATAACGGACAACGTACTGGTTGCTTATGAATGTGTCCATGCCATTCGCGGAAGGAAAAAGGGCAACAATGCAAGTTGTGCGATCAAACTGGACATGTTAAAGGCTACGACCGGGTGGAGTGGCACTACCTCGAAGCAATGTTGTTCAGATTGGGCTTAGGGGATCGCTTTATCCGACTCATCATGAAATGTGTCACCTCCGTCTGGTTCACGATCAAGGTGAATGGGGAGCTCCTACCGTTCTTTGATCCCACGAGGGGTCTCCGTCAGGGCTGCCCCATGTCCCCATACCTCTTCCTTATTTGTGCACAAGGCCTCACTTCCCTCTTAAACCACTATGGAGGTGCATATATCGACAGAGGTGTTCGGGGAAGTATACATGCGCCTTGGGTTAATCATCTTTTCTTTGCTGACGACAGTCTCATCTTCCTCAGTGCAAATACCCAAAGTGCAGACAGGCTCAATGAAATTCTCCGGATTTATGCCGAGTGCTCGGGCCAGGCAGTTAACCGAGAAAAGAGCTTTATTTTCTTCAGTGCAAACACAGGACATCCCAGCAGAGAGATCCTCAAAAACTCTCTCGGAATTATGGTGGAAGCGTTCTCCGAACGCTATTTAGGGCTGCCTACTGCCATCGGAAGAATCACTAGCGGCACCTTCAACCACACCGGCGATCGTGTGCGCAATAAGATAGGTGGATGGTCTGAAAGGAACCTTGCGTGTGCAGGGAGGGAGGTCCTCATAAAAACCGGTGCACAGGCCATACCAACCTACAGCATGAGCTGTTTTTTGTTGTCAAAGAAAGTATGCAAGAGTATCACGTCCCCCATGGCTAAATATTGGTGGGGCAGCTCCCTCGACAAAAGATCTATGCATTGGATGTCCTGGGACAAGCTGACAGTGCCAAAGGTCAAGGGAGGCATGGGTTTTCGAGGCCCTGAGGTGTTCAATCTTGCTATGCTCGGCAAGCAGGGCTGGCGCCTTTTGACACACCTGGACTCCTTGTGTGCCCGGGTTCTAAAAGAAAAATACTTCCCTCATTCAAATTTCTTACACGCCACGGCGCCGGCTCGGGCTTCAGCTACATGGAAGGCCATAGTGGCTGGCCGGAAGGCGTTGGAAGAGGGTTTGATCCACAGGGTCGGCGACGGAACCACAATCTCAATCTGGACAGACCCGTGGATACCAAATACCACATCCTTCAAACCTAGCGGTCGCATAGGAGATGCCCCGCTTACAATAGTCTCAGAACTGATTGATGGTTATACAGGAAGGTGGAACATGGATCTAATCCGCCAAATTTTTAATCCCCCTGATGCGGCAGCAATCTTTAACATTCCTCTACGGGTGGTAGGCAGTGAGGACACTTTAGCATGGGCTTTGGAAAGGTCAGGACATTACACTGTCAAATCGGCGTATCGATCTCTCATGACTCGCAACGAGCTTAGTTCTCCAGAGGAAGGGACGGTAACGGAGGCATCACCGAACAACAAACAGTTGTGGACTGCACTTTGGAAGCTCAATGTGCTACCAAAGATCAGAGTATTCTGGTGGAGAGCCCTCCGCGGGATCCTACCAGACTATGCGACTCTACATCATCGGCACATCAAAACGAGTGGCCGATGTGATATTTGTCAAGCTACAGATGAAGATCTGAAGCATGCTTTGGTGACTTGCACGCATGCAAGCATGTTTTGGGTGGCAGCTAGAGATCGATTCGACTTATAGCTACCGCGGCTACACCAAGACACTTGGGCTCGCGACATCACACTCGACAAGATGCTCTCTGATGATGCACGGTGCAAGATCATCACCATCATGCATTCCATTTGGACTTCGAGGAATAAGTGGACACATGAACAGCAGGGGTTCGATCCCACTATGGCCATGAAGTGGGTGCAGGAGACACTGTCTATTCTTGATATACCACACCAACGGGCCCGGACGGGTGGCCAGTGCTGGCGCCCCCTGAAGCGGCATGGATCACCATTAACACTGACGGATCAGTGTTCGACGACCGGGCCAACGGAGGGGCGGGGGGAGTTGCACGATCCCATCTGGCTTTCCAAGGAGCTTGGTGCAAGCCTCTGCCGGGGGTCTCGGATCCTTTCATTGCCGAGCTTTTGGCTTTCAGGGAGGGGGTAATTTTGGCTCAGCTCCGAGGTTACTCACATGTGATAATGGAGGTTGACTGTCTTCACTTGGTTGATCTCTGGAACTCGCGAGGCAATTCCAGATTGATTGCTTCGCCTATCTTTAGAGAATTATTGGACATTGTACCACATTTTATTTCCTTTTCGGTTCGACATGTCGGTAGGGACTTGAATGTGCCGGCCCATCTCTGTGCTCAGCGTGCCTGTACGCTCGATGGGACGGACAGTTGGCTAGATGTCAGCCCAGATTTCCTACGTGCTAGCCTACGGGCAGACTGTAACCGACTTTTGTTATTCTGAATAAAGTCCTAAATTCGATGCAAAAAAATGACTATGAGTCTTTTGACTACCGAGAGTTTTAGACTTTTTAGTAACAACCCATCGTTTCCATCGTTTTCTTTTTCTTTTGAGAAACCATCCTTTGACTTATTCGCGCTACTTTGAGAGTATGTCAACGATCCAGTTGTATCGCGAAGTAAATCCAAGAGTACTTTCTGCATGTTTTTTTTCCTTTGCACATATCTTATCTTCAAACAACGCTCGCCCTTTGTAAGGCAAGACGGGACGGTCGTGACAATCACTAGGATTAACTAATAATAGTTGACCAGGTTAAATGTCAAAATTAACCAGCAAGCAGGAAAAATTCTGTCATATAAACATGAAGAGTTCTTTTCCATAAAGCCCAAGTTCAGCTGCATGCAGACCAGTTCGTTGTAAATTTGACGAATTCCGACCTTTGCACACTGAAAACAGATGTATTCACATCTTTTTTTATTCCCTCTAGTTCCCTAGAGAACCTGTCATCTGGACACATGAGGAAAAAAAAGATTTAACCAGCTGTATACTATATAGAGCACAGTTTTCTTGTGTAGCTGAATCTAGGTTCAATAAATATTTCTCATCTAGCCGATTTGTAAGGTGTGTGTGTGTGTCCCTGGTTGAGCCATAATACACTAGCCAATTTTCTCAGCTTTGAGAAGGTTCGAAAAGGGAATTTTCTTTTTCTTTCTTCTCTATGTTTTCTTTATCGGTTATAACAAAATATTTTGGTATATTTTTATTTTACTATTTGATATTTTTATTTTATTTTATCACACTTTAGATTATAAAAATAATATTAAGAACTATGAACATTTTTAAAATTCATGAATAATTATTAAATTCACAATTATTTCAAAATTTCATGAACGTTTTTAAATTTGTGAATCTTTTTAAAATTCAAAAAAACTTGTTTGAAGTCCATGAATACTTTTAAAATTTGCCATCATTTTTCTAAAATTTAAGGTTTTTCCAATTTGAAATATTTTTTAGAATCCAGGATTTACTTTTTCAAAATTAGTGAACAAAAGATGATAATTAGTTTCTTCTGAGCTAGCAGTGGATTGAACGGAAAAAAACTAAGCAAGCGGGTGGAACAAGGAGCCAAGCTGAGTGAGGGAGAGCTTCATGGGCCGCCCCATGTGAGCGTTATAGCAGCAATTTAGTTTTAGCATGAGAAAGGAGCTCCTACGGGACTCACACAAGTACCACCGGGTAAACACTCATGCCAACATGTATGCACACCACAATCACACATTGAACAGGTCAATTGTACACTCGAAAAAACTACAATCACTAACAACAGCTCAACACGATATATAAATAAATAAAAAATATCATCAAAAAATAATTAGAACTCAAGCCAACACAAATGATATAAAAACAAAACAACTAACTACAATAACCTGCTTGGGAAAAAGGAATTAATCTCACATGTAAAGAATCGCCGCGCTTGATCCCAGATGTGAAGAATCGGCGCGATGAAGCTCATGAGTTAGCCTCTATAATAGTCATAAGTCAAGGCTGCTGAAGTAACAAGAGATGTACGTATCCGAGTCATTAAAATACTACACCTTGCCTGCAGCGTGGAACATCCTTCGCCGTGCGGTATCCATTGCCCAACAAAGCATCGCGGTCAGACTATGATCGATGCTGGGTCGGTAGAGGTAGGTCGACACAGTCTTTGCATATCACTGGTAGTAGTACTGTAGACTGTAGTGTGTGAAGGAGTGGATTTATTTCAGTTTTCTTAAGGAAGAAAAACCATTAATACTCACATTGCGCAACCTCGGTCTTGCGGCTAACTGTATACTCCTGGTACTACCTCTGTAAACTTTTATAAGATCTTTTAGGAAATAAGGACGTTTCTAACCGATCCACTATAACCGGTTATGGAAGAATATTAGCTTTTTACTCCACTAATCGGCACCTAGCCAATCCCCAATCCGGCCTAATGTAGTTAATTTTACTCTTATCCCTAAACATTTCCCGATTTATATTCACTCTCTTCTTCGCCGAGTAAAACGGCGCGGCTCTCTTCTGCTGCCTTTCCCTTCCCTACCACGCCGCATCTTCGCCCCCGCAGCCCCTCCTACCCCTCCCCTCCCTGCCGGCACCGGTCCGCCGCTGAGGAAGCCTTGTAGGCCTTCGCCGCTGTCCTCCACCACCTCTCGTCACGTTGCCGGCCAAAAATTGAGAGGATTTGTGGCTCCTGTCGCCACCGCCGGATTTGGTGTTTTCGGCCGACGGCTGCGTCTTGCCATGGCACCAGTCCAGAACCGGGCATTAGCACCGGTTCGTAAGGCCCTATAGTGCCGGTTACATAACCGGCACTAATTTGTGGTCACTAAAGGCCCCCCTCTTTAGTACCGGTTCAGCACGAATCAGTGCTAAAGGGCAACCACGTGGCACGAGCCAGCTCCGGGGGCCTGGAGCCCTTTAGTACCGGTTGGTAACACCAACCGGTACTATAAGGTTTGGTGGGTTTTTAGTTTTATGATTTCTTTTTCATTTAATTTTGTGTTTCCATTTTTAATTCTTTTTCGTTTGCTGTTATTTTACGATACTACACATTGTGCACGTTATGCATATATATATATATATATATATATATATATATATATATATATATATAAATAGAATTTCTAGTAAAACCAATCATCGAGTTCAACATTATTGTCATGATATATTATAAGCATTCATATATAACACCACAAAAGCAAATCACTTAAGTTCAGAACGAAGAACACAGACATGAAAGGACAAGTACTAATTAAGAGCAGCATGAAGAACTAGCTGAATCACTCTTGCTAGCTACTCTATCTCTGGTAAAATAGTATAAAACAATATAGACCCTGACTCTCCATTATGAAGAATGGCGATCATCCTGTCTCCAATTCTTGCCCTTCGCTGCTCATTGCTTCCAAGAAGCTCCTTACGACTGTCCATACATTTTTTCTATTCTTTGATTCTTATGTCTCCACTTCTTTTAGAAACCCGGTATGGACAGTTGAGATTCGTAGGACGAACTGGTCGTATATTCAAAACATGAAGGCTACCATGCGTATACATCAGATGAGGCACACAATCATTCGGGATTATCTGTTGAAAAACATAGTAATAACTTCGTAGTTAGCAATGATGTACTAGTTTTAGAAGTGTGCAAAAAGATGCACGGATGTTGTACGTAATAGTAAAAAATAATCTTACTAGGGTATCTCCATGGTATTTACCGTAGTTCAACACGTGCACTAGTGGCACGTATTGACCATAATATTGAGGAGTTTGATTGTAGATATTGTAATTCTCAAGATCAGTACAAAATCCGACCAGATGATTTTTCTCCTGATAAGTTAATTCGGAGCCTTCGGTGTAGTACGTTCTGTCTACCATCTTCCGCACATTCTTTGAAGAATGAAAATAAGCTGTCAATGGAGATAAGTTGTCAACTATATATTTTGAAATAAACAATATAAATTACTTAATAACTATGTTTAGCTCACATGAGGGAAGAACTGGAGGTGTATCCACAAGGACCCAAATCGAAGGTGTCTCTTGCTTGATTGTAGGATCACCAAGATCCATGGTGACAAGCATACCCTCATCAAGACCATACATTTTGCAAAATGCATCCCAATTTTTGCAACCAAAATGGGTTACACTCTGAGCATTGTACAACTTTACTTGAAAATCCACACCATGATGGGTACTTAGGATAATTTTTTTGGTTTTGAAATTTTCATGGTCTTCAAAACCCATCCTCTCCAAGACATAGCGTCTTGCGAAGCATGGGATAAGCTAGTCGAATTGAAAAAGATGAAAAATACACGTTAAAATAGTTGAAGTCGTGCTTAATTACGAAAAAAACTATTGTCGTCGTTGCGTACCGTATGAACATCGCAGGTCTCCTCGACCTTAATGCTGAAGCATCGATCTTCGTCCAGCTCAATGAACCTGTCGCACATACCTCGGTCATCGTGGCACCAGTCGCACTCCCCCGGGCGGTTTTCGTCGTCCGATGAGTACGACATTTCCGGCATACGTTCATAATTCAAATATTAAACTAGATCATTATTATTAATCACGGGTTGACTATCGATGATCGATGTACATACGTAGCTCCTCTTTCATTCCCGAATGCATTATTATACCAAATTGTCTAGCACACGGGAATGAAGGAGAACTTATCCAATATGAGCATTCAATAAGCAAAACCAAATCATAAAATAAGAAAAACCAAATCATAAAATATAGTATAGTATTCAAATTAGCATGCATTCAATAATTATAAGAAAAAATACATCATCTCTTAAGAACAAATAAATAAGTAGTACTTACTAAAAACAAACTAATTCATTATATAGTAAAATAAATTAGTTTATTAAAATCTATTAAAAGAAAAATCTATTAATTCAACTAGTTCAACTAAGCATTTACTAAAAATAAACTAGTTATATTAATTCAACTAGTTCAACTAATTAAGCATTTACTAAAAATAAATTAGTTATATTAATTCAACTAGTTCTATATATTAATTCAACAAGTTCAACTAATTAAGCATCTTCTAAAAATAAACTAGTTCTATATATTAATTCAACTAGTTCAACTAAGCATTATATTTACTAAAAATAAACAAATTATTATATTAATTCAACTAGTTCAACTAAGCATTTACTAAAAACAAACTAGTTATATATATTAATTCAACTAGTTCAACTAAGCATTTATTAAAAATAAACTAGTTATATTAATTCAACTAGTTCAACTAATTAAGCATTTACTAAAAATAAACTAGTTATATTAATTCAACTAGTTCTATATATTAATTCAACAAGTTCAATTAATTAAGCATCTTCTAAAAATAAACTATTTCTATATATTAATTCAACTAGTTCAACTAAGCATTATATTTACTAAAAATAAAGAAGTTATTATATTAATTCAACTAGTTCGACTAAGCATTTACTAAAAACAAACTAGTTATATATATATTAATTCAACTAGTTCAACTAAGCATTTACTAAAAATAAACTAGTTATATTAATTCAACTAGTTCAACTAATTAAGCATTTACTAAAAATAAACTAGTTATATTAATTCAACTAGTTCTATATATTAATTCAACAAGTTCAACTAATTAAGCATCTTCTAGAAATAAACTATTTCTATATATTAATTCAACTAGTTCAACTAAGCATTATATTTACTAAAAATAAAGAAGTTATTATATTAATTCAACTAGTTCGACTAAGCATTTACTAAAAACAAACTAGTTATATATATTAATTCAACTAGTTCAACTAAGCATTTACTAAAAATAAACTAGTTATATATATTAATTCAACTAGTTCAACTAATTAAGCATTTACTAAAAATAAACTAGTTATATTAATTCAACTAGTTCTATATATTAATTCAACAAGTTCAACTAATTAAGCATCTTCTAAAAATAAACTAGTTCTATATATTAATTCAACTAGTTCAACTAAGCATTATATTTACTAAAAATAAATAAGTTATTATATTAATTCAACTAGTTCAACTAAGCATTTACTAAAAACAAACTAGTTATATATATTAATTCAACTAGTTCAACTAAGCATTTACTAAAAATAAACTAGTTATATATATTAATTCAATTAGTTCAAATAAGCATTTACTAAAAATAAACTAGTTCATTCTATATATTAATTCACTAGTTCAAACTAAACATTAACATATTTCTAATTCATTGATGATAACATTTCTAACATTCTAAAAATAAACTAGATAATTCTAATTCATCTAAACATTATATATAGAAAACAGAAAATAAGTAAAAAAATATGTGTTTTGTGTGTACGTGTCTGTGTGTATGCGTGTGTGTGTGTATGTGTGTGTGTGTGTGTGTGTGTCTGTGTGTGTCTGTGTACATGTGTGTGTGTAGTGTGTGTGTGTATGTGTGTGTGTATGTGTGTATGCGTGTGTACGTATATATATGGAGTGGTGGGCCGCCGGGCGCGTACGGGTGGCGTGGGGCAGCGACGACGGGCGGTGGCGGCCGGGGACGGCGACGAGTCCGGCCGGCGGCGGCCGGGATCGATATGGCGACGAGGTCGGCGGGGGCGCGCGGCGACAACGACGGGCGGCGGGGGCGGCGACGACGAGGGGCGGCGGGGGCGCGCGGCGACGACGACGAGGGGCGGCGGGGGCGGCGAGGGCGACGGCACGGCGGCGCGGCGGCGTCGGCGCGTCTCGTCGAGATCGAGAGACTCTCTCGCGTGAGAAGTGGAGGACGATAACTGAATTTTCGTAAGGGCCATATATATAGGGGGGGCCTTTAGTACCGGTTGGAGCCACCAACCGGTACTAAAGGCCAATTTTGGCTAGCCCAAGCAGCTGGAAACGAGGGCCTTTAGTGCCGGTTGGTGGCTTCAACCGGTACTAAAGGGCAACTCATTAGTACCGGTTGGAGCCACCAACCGGTACTAATGGCCGTGCGCTGCACCCGCGGTGCGTTATGTTTAGTCCCACCTCGCCGAGCGAAGGGCAGCCGCACTGGTTTATAAACCCAGCCGTGGTTGCCCTTTCGAACTCCTCTATATAGCAGGCTTCTGGGCCTAACTAGGACGCGCTGCCCTGTGAGCCTGCTGGCCCTTCTGGGCCTGCATTTGCACACCCTAGGTCTGGCAGGCCCACCGGGCAGCGCCCCAACATTTTTTTATAATTTTTTTCTTTTCTGCATTATTTATTTTCTTATATTTATTTTTGAGTAATTTTTTATATAGTTATTTATTTTCTGCTTTATTTTTTTCTTCTATTTATTTCTGAGTAGTTTTTTGCCGTTTTTAGTTTCTTTGTGAATATTTTTGCTTTATATAAATTTTTTCCTTTTCTGCATTATTTATTTTCTTCTATTTATTTTTGAGTAATTTTTTATATAGTTATTTATTTTCTGCTTTATTTTTTTCTTCTATTTATTTTTGAGTAGTTTTTAGCCGTATTTAGTTTCTTTGTGAATATTTTTGCTTTATATAATTTTTTTTCTTTTCTGCATTATTTATTTTCTTCTATTTATTTTTGAGTAATTTTTTATATAGTTATTTCTTTTCTGCTTTATTTTCTTCTTCTTCTTCTTCTTCTTCTTCTTCTTCTTCTTCTTCTTCTTCTTCTTCTTCTTCTTCTTCTTCTTCTTCTTCTCCTTCTCCTTCTCCTTCTTCTTCTTCCTCTTCTTCTTCTCCTTCTTCTTCTCCTTCTTCTCCTTCTTCTTCCTCTTCTTCTTCTTCCTCTTCTTCTTCTCCTCCTTCCTTTTGCCATAACAGAAGAAGTCCGGAGTTGTAATAAGTTATTAAAAATAAAAAAGAGGTGCAATGCTCGTTAATTTGCTTCAAGCCTTTTGGAATAGTGTAAACTGCACTGCACGTAGCTCCATGCAATCTACCATATTCCTAAAGGCTTGAAGCTAAGCAACGTTAGCATTGAGCCTCTTCTTCATCGTCTCTGCACCCAGGGCTTATAAACCGCTCCTACTCCCTCTCTCTTGGCGATGTGGGACTAAAAAACAGCTTACCCTTTAGTACCGGTTGGAGCCACCCACCGGTACTAAAGGTGGTGCGCTGCCTGCACAAAATTTAATTAGTGTCATTTAGCTCAAAACAAATCATTAAATGCATGAAAAATATCAAATGAAGGCAGAAATGGTTGAAAGTTGATGGCGTAGCTTTGAATGATGCATACTGAATGCACAAAAAGTCTGGAGTTGTAATAAGTTTTAAAAAATGAAATGTCTTTGTAACAGATGAGTTTAATTTCGTCAGAAACCTGAATATTTCGAAAGAGATTGTCCAGTTTGTAAACGAAGTGCATCCAGTTTTTGCCGTAACCCTCTTTACTTTTTTGAACAATCTATGTGGGTGAAATGATGATACCATGCCAAGTTTCAACTTTTTCAGAGTTCATTTTTAGTGCTTTTCAATTTCCAGGTCATTTAGTTCTCAAAACAAATCAATGAATGCATGAAAAATAGCAAATGAAGGCAGAAATGGTTGAAAGTTCATGGCGTCGCTTTGAATGGTGCATACTGAACGCAAAAAATATAAGAGCATTTACATCATGATCTTATATTTCTTTACAGTGTAAACTGTCAATATGATCTTATAACATCAAAAATACTTTGATCATCAATGATCTTTGTGTGTACAATCTGAATTGTCAATATGAGTCATCAACGATTTATAAACCGATGAAGACTCATATTGAGGCCACAAATTCTACACATAGAGTTCAATGAAGACCCAGTGCTTGTGATAGTTTGAGAAATAACATATTTAAGGTGGTAAAATGCTTGTTAGGGGAGCGAGGTGGGACTAAAAACAGCTTGCCGTAACCTCATTAGTACCGGTTCGTGGTACGAACCGGCACTAAATGGTGACGGTGGGGCCATAGCCTGACCGCAGGCTGACACATCACCTTTAGTACCGGTCCGTGGCATGAACCGGTACTAAAGGTTCGCCACGAACCGGTGCTATTGATCACCGCCACGAACCGGTGCTATTGGCCACATTAGTGTCGGCTGAAATTCAAACCGGCACTATTGGGCTTCACGTTTGACCCTTTTTCTACTAGTGTGGATTCGCAGGGAAGCGGCCCACAAAGCCCTGACAAAGCCTCCATGCTGCATGCAGGTACTGACTCTTCCTCTAGTCATTTTAATCGCTCCCGTCGTCGGTTTGCCGGCAAATACACGGCCGACCGGCGCCCGGGCTCGTCGGCTCGCAGCTACCGGTCATACAGGGCGACGACTGCACATGACAAGTGGTGCGCCGAGTTCCTACCACGCCGCAACATCCCAAATGGGTGTTCTTCATGCACAAACGATGAGGTATGTGCTTGTTTTGATTCGGTTTTCATCGGATTCGGTTCAATTTCGGTAGCTTATTGATGTTCATCTATGTGTGTAGGATGATGGATGCTCGTTTTGGTATTGGGAAGAAAAATACATCGATCTATTAATAGCACATAAATTAATAGATGTTCGTGCACTCATTGCTAGAATTGAGGCTAAAGATGAGACTAGATGTGAGATTAGAGAAAAAATTAGAGGGGAAACAACGTCTACTACTTTAGAACCAAATAAGAAGAATGAAGTATACAAGATCGAGAATTCACAGATCAACAATGAAGGCAACACGATACTAATCCAACTAGTGGGAGTAGTTATGAAAGTTGGATATCTTCTAAAATATTTAATTATGGTTCTTATTTTCTTTGGTCTTGCCCTTCTAGCAAATAATTGGTGGATTATTATGCAATTCAAAGTCATTAAATAAAATAAAGAAAGAAATGTGTTTCAATGGCCGAAATTGAAATGCAAATGAATTTTTTGTTACTCCTTTAAATTTAAAGGATTGGCTAGGTCCGGCCAAAACTTAGTGGAGTACAAATACGCCACTAAGCCTTTTATTCGTTGGGGATAGGTGAGAGTTGCCCTAAGTACTCCAGTGCCGACCCATTTTCGTGCTGATGCCCATTCATGAACGCCTAATTAGATTACTGAAAATCAGTACTCCGTCCGTCCCTCCCTCTTTTGATCCCGCGTTAACTCAGTGCGCACTGCACCTTCTCACGCCGGCTAGAGGAAGTCTTGTCACTTAGAGGGTGTTTGTTTCCAGGGACTTATTTGTTTAGGGACTTAAAAAAGTCCCTATAAGTCCCATCTGAACCAAACAGGAGGGACTTATAGGGACTTAAAGTGGGCATTTGGGACTTATGAAATAAGACTCTCAAGGAGAGTCTTATAGGGACTTATAGTTGTAATATGGTCTTATAGGGACTTATAAGTCCCAGGAACCAAACAGGTAGGGACTTTTTAGGGACTTGGGACTTATAAGTTGGGACTAAAAAAAATTATATGACTTATGAACCAAACAAGGCCTTAATTCATAGCCGCGATTGACTTTGTCATTGCCTCTGGATTATCAAGTACTGCTAAACTAATTTACCCTCAAGGCGAAAGGTTAGGTGGCCTCTTACCGGCGCAACGAAAGATAGTGTACTGCCAATGATGCTAATCTGCAACCCCCCTTCACATCACGGTCTTTCCTTGAAGCCTCATCTCTAGGCTCTAGCTACTAGCCAGCCTAGCTAGCTAATAGTAATAGCCATGCATTGCATATTGCATGCATGCCACAAGGTTGCGAGGTACGAAAAGGTATATAACATAGTGATCTACTGGGCTTGCGTGATGGATGATATCATGATGTTTCATGTCGATCGCTTGGTTTGATTAGCCTGGTCAGCGGTTGCAAACGGCCGTTGGATGCCGACGCCTTGGCCGTCGAGTGTATAAATAGGCCACAGCTCAGGCTTTGCAAAATCATCCTTCCACTGGGCCGTCGAGTGGATTCGTCCTTGTACCGACAGCTGATTCCTACTGTAAAAGATATATTATTTTTCGATTTTATTTCCTAATTGTTAATGTGTGAACTACGTCAAGCTCAAAGTCGGTCCAGTAGGATTCTGTTTGTTAAGTGAAAAGTAATGGATTTATGAATCATTGTTTTTTTTTACGATTGATGATGAGAGACCGGCTTTTCTACCATGCAGGGGAGATACCGTCCATGGCATTACCATCAACTTCATTTTGACAGCTAACACATCTTCTCCAGTCTATCCCCTACCTAGTTTCTCTCTCCACAATGCACCCATGCATTTTTTTCAGTCTCAAATTTAAAACCGTTGCAGTTCCTAAACAAAATTTTTGCTTTCTGATCGGTTTACATATTTTCTTTCCCGCTAACGATATGATTTCAACAATGGTAACCATGAATGTATTTTATCATTTTTGAAATATGAATTTTGAAAATTGATTAAACTATAAAAACTATGATTGTTAGACTAATAAATTTTTTTCATTGTGTTTTGGAGCGCTTTATAATATTTTCTATCAGCGTACTACATTGGTTTTACCTTGTTATGATATATTTCACTATTTTGCACTCCAATTCGTTCATGTTTCACTGTGTTTCAAAAACTCAAAATTGTCAAAACATATTAAATATTGAGCTTGTTTTGAAGACATCACCGAAATAAAGCCGCACGTTCAAACGGATTGTTTATCCTACATTTATTTTAAAATATATGGTTGTTTGAAGTTTAAGAATGAAAATAAAATCCATGCAATAGTGTGTAGGAGAGAAAACTAGTAGGTGGGAGAAAGGAATGAAGTGCATCGACCTAGCATGGTCCTCTGCCGAAGCATTTCTCCATAAAGTTGTCAGATGACTTTAAATATCAGAATGAATACATGATATGGGTGCACGGATCTCCAACCAAGATTGAAGGCTCAGCCATGCACGGGATATCCCGTGCATGGTAGAATCACTTTTCTCTTGATGATGATGTAGGTGCCTTGTAGAACTTCTCCACTGTCTCAAATCCTTCAAATGTCATACTTACTTTAGGCTTCAAATTATCATAACATTTAGATGTAGAAGACGAACACTGCAACATAAGGAATAAAATCATGATAACCACATTCACACTAAGATCACTAAATTGATTGGGATCAATTGTAAGGTGCAAACTCATCAAACTTACACCTAGAGGTATGGCTACATTCTCTTTCGGTGTGCCAAACTATCCCTCGTTCATATGCATTTGTATGTAATTTGTTGCCTCCATATGACTGCATATGCACCTATAGGATCAAGCATTCAGACGTGGCAATGGCACATGTTTTAATATACCAAGGACTGGACTTTTTTTGGTTGTGCTACGTGAAACTTGTGATGTTGTAGTGTTGCTGATTGCTACTGATCCCGTGGTTGTTCATTCAAGCAACCGGCTGATCTAGCGTATAAGAGTTCCTTAGACTGCGATTAGGACATTATGCATGCACCGACAGCTGCCAGTGAACGCTGAGATCATGTTAACTGGGACGATCAACACTTCCATGGGCAGGCGCTTGCCGGTGGATGCTGTCACGCTAACCAGAGAGCAGAGGGACACGGGCATTCGAGCTAGGGTTCCATACCACCACTGGAGAGAGGAGTACGGAGAACAGTCAATTACACGCAAGATGCAGTCGGACGACTAGAGTGGAGGTGGTCGTCAGCGCGGCGGGTGCGTCGGATCTGGGTGTGGCCAGATCTGTGGCCGGCGTTGTCGGGGTCGGCTTGTTCGGCTGCCAGTGCGCGCGGGCGGTGTGTTCTAGCGCCAGATCTGGCCGCAGTCATCCGGCCCTGATCAGTGGGCTTCTCTCCTGCGGGTTCCTGACGGTGCTGGCGTGGTTGCCGGGACCCTAGCCGCAGGTGAAGCTGGTGGAGGAGATCCAGATAGGGGGAAACCCCTTGGTCGGCCCCGGTCGGCCGCGCCGACGACGATGCTCAAGGGCGCCGTTTTTCTTCTTGGAGACGTCGGTCTATGTCTGCTCCTTCATTTCCCCCCTCTTTGCCTCTCGGGTGAAAACCCTAACTCCGGTGGGCGGCGGCGGCGTCCTTGACGCCGTGACCTTCCTGAAGGCGTCGCCTTGAGGGCTGAGTGGTGGTGGGCACTGTGTGGGTCCTTGATGGTTGCTGGTGATGGGCACTGCTCCGGGGGAACCCTAGGATCTGGTGTTCCAGTTCGGATGATGGAGGCACTGCGGTGTCGTTTCTCTCTTGGGAGCATCGTTTACGGAGCAGCGCTGGAAGTCAGAGGCAGGAGGTGGAGCAGCTTCGTCTTGCATGGAGCGTCGGTGGAGATGTCAAGTCATGCCTGACCGACAGGTGCTACGCTTTGTCATGCCTGGTCGGCAGGTGCTATGCATGATAGATCTTCCAAGGACTTCAAGCTGTATTGGCTGGTGATACTTGGCGGCATGGCGCTGAGGTGTATCAGTGGCGACCGCGACGTGCTCAGTTGTTTGCGCGCAGGAAGGAGGTGCCATTGGGCGCCGTCGTGGCATCGACGATAGCTAGACCAAGCAAGGTTGATGCATCAGTACAGTTCTAAAGATGGAGCGGTGGCAGTTGGCGGTGGCGGCCTCTGAGAGCACGCCGGACCAGTGTGTGCCCCAGACCCGGCAAGTGGCTAGGTTGGGGTCTCAAGTCTTAGATGTTAGGCTTGGTTGCGATGTCTGTTTGGTATTAGGCCCAGGTTATCTCCATCCCTTCATCAACTGGATAGGTGTAGCGACAGTCTGTTGCTTAGATGGCGGCTTTAGTCTTACTGTTGTATGACTTTGTAAGGTCTTGTGAGAATAATTAATAAAGTGGTCGTATGCATCGTCCAGATGCAGAGACCGGGGGTCATCCTCCTTTTCTAAAAAAAAGGCGTGTCAATGAAAAATTACTGCAAATTAAGCTAAAGCAAATGATTTAGATCGAGGGCATGAG
Source organism: Triticum aestivum (assembly GCF_018294505.1). Taxonomy (NCBI): domain Eukaryota; kingdom Viridiplantae; phylum Streptophyta; class Magnoliopsida; order Poales; family Poaceae; genus Triticum; species Triticum aestivum. Next base: position 127,761,962 of record NC_057795.1, on the reverse strand, counting down.
AATAGAGGGATGCAGGGATACACGTAGGCACCAGATTCTCAAGATATGTTCCCTATAACAATCTGAGTAGGTGCATCTGACATATGCGACCTTTAAAAAAAGGATGTCAACCAACGATGATTCTAGACTTGAGTCGGATGCTCATAAATAGGGATTATCCCAAAATTATCCTGACCAATGTATCATCATTATAATCTTTCCTACTTATAAAATCTAGAGTTGATGGTGAGTTCACATGCAGAGCCAACAACCTTCACAATAAACAAATACACCCATCTTCCTCTTCACATGTGGAAGTAGCAAACTACCAAGAGATGTATAAACAATTGCATTTTAGGTGTGGGACCTAACACAAACAAACAAATAAACTACTACTTTAATGGGAAACCAACACTCATGTTGAAGACACAAATAACAGTTGCAAAAAATATGACTCCCAACTCAAAATCATGATTTTGGTTTTAGTTTTTCCTCCCAACAAAACTTCCAAGTTATAGATCATACCGTAGAAGAGTGAACAAATTATAATGCCCATTCTCCCATGTTTCAAATTCAAAATGTTGTATCACTATAAATATTTCAAAGACCTACTACAGACACATCAAATTCTTTGACACCTACCGCATCCCTCTTACTGTATTTTTGCTCTTTTTTTATCATGAATCATGCAAGATATATAGTAACGTCCTTTGATCATCTTCTAAGTCGGTGGCCTAATGTCCGTCCTTTTTAATAGCTCCGTAGCAACGCACAGGCACTGTGCTGGTTATTTCTTAGAACATGATATTTTCCGGTGATTCCTAACTACTTGCTTATGTGGCGATTTTTAAATTCCATATTTTTTAATACAAAAAATTCAGGAGGAGCAACATGATGCAAGAAAAAGGCCACCCACCTTTGTGAGTACACTTGCATGCAACAAGCAATAGAATGTAACATGAGGGTACTACCCTACACTCATGTGGATAAGTCCTTCTAAACGCACAAGCCACATTAGCATGAGAATTGACTTCAAGTTATTCTATTAAGCGATGGGTAGAGAGAACTACAATTGGAAGGGCATTTCCTGCATCCAACATTCCTTCATGTACACCATTAACGTTGAAGTCATTCCTTCAACCTGTGGATTCAACATCGCACAAGTATCGACCCTTCATTGGTGAAGCCCTTCCGCGGCCACCAATAGTAGTCAAGCACAACAGACTTACGATGGCTTGTGCAAAACAGTATTTCTCTATTTTTACCCTTTAACTTGTGTTCTTTCTACACCTGATAACTAGCTTGTGTTCATTCTACACTTGATTATTGACTAGCTTGGCAATGATGCCACTTGTATGCTTTCTATGCTTATGTGATTTGTATGCGAATGTATTTTTTGAACTAATGATGAATAAATACATTGTGTTATATGTTTGAATCAGATGCAGGCACCCTTTGGCCCACACTTACACTTGACACAGATGCATCATTTTTTGAAAAGGAGGAGTACACCCGGCCTCTGCATCAAGCGATGCACACATCCATTTTATTAAGCAAATAAGTTGCAAAGTACGCAATTCAACTTAGGTACATAAGCAAAATAGAATCATAAAGCAAAAAAGCCACAACCGGCAAAGTAGGACAAGATCACTAAACACTTATCCTATTATTAGACCGCCATTCAACTGGCCTCATCGAAAATGGGCATTTGTGGCAAAATTCGGTCATCACCTAAGACACAATCTTACATGACAGAAAAAGTGGTATCGTCAAGAAATTATTTTTGTGATGGCAATTCAGCGACCGTGGGGGTGATGGCCGAAAACCGTCACCAGAGCATTTTCGATGACGAAAATCGATTTTACATGGCACAAGTGGGCCATCACAAAAAACCTCCGTATTGTAGAGTTGGTAGCTCCATGTCTAGCAGATATTGCACCTCAATGCTTCTCAACTTTCGTATAGAGAGTGGTAGCCCCAGGTAATTGGAAAGGAAAACACCATTCACGTCTACAAAACCTTGCACTAGCCCCCGAGCATCCAAATTATGGCATTGAATTGGGTATATGACACTCTTCATCTGGTTCACTTTCGGCCCAAAACTTGTCAAAATCATGGGTTCACAAATAGGAAGGCATCGTCCGCATAGAAGCTTGTCCTTAGCCTAGCAGCACGTAAGGGAATGGGTAACAAGATGTTGGCCTCTATGGCCTTCTGAAGTAGCCGCTGCAGGGGATCCATCATAGGGATCGTTGAAGATCATTGGGGATAAGGGTTCCCTTGCCTGAGTCCATGCCTATGCATGAAAGGAGATCCAGGGGTTCAAGTGATCATCACCCTTGATGAAGCATAATGCACACAATGTCTCTCCACCGTTGTCGAAACCCAAATGTTGTGCGCATGCGGTGCCCAATGAGAGTCTGCTGGGCCGGTTTGCGCCCTCGACACGTCGTTGGCGGTTTGGTTGAGGCCTACGATTTTAGATGTTGGGTTTGGTGCGAGGTCTGGGCAGGCAGCCCTGATCATGTGCACCTCCTTCATCAAATATATAGGAGTAGCGGCGGATGTTACCAGGAAGGTGGCTTCAGACTTACTGATGTATTACTTTGTAATGTCTCAGTGAATAATTAATAAAATGGTTGTATGCATCGCTCGATACGAAGGCTGGGGGCGATCCTCCTTTTCGAAAAATAATAATTGGTGCCAATTGAGAGGTCTCAAAACATAGTGACAATGTGTAAATTATTTTTAAGCAGTTTCAACTCGCTGTTGGTGGCCACGGCCGCTAGCAGCTTGAGGATGAATTAGGAATCTCTGAAATTCCATTGGCTAATTTGCAGCACCTCGACGAGTAGTTTAGCAAAGAGGAAAGTGAAGGAAATATGCCCTAGAGGCAATAATAAAGTTATTATTTATTTCCTTATTTCATGATAAATTTTTATTATTCATGCTAGAATTGTATTAACCGGAAACTTAGTACATGTGTGAATACATAGACAAACAAAGTGTCACTAGTATGCCTCTACTTGACTAGCTCATTGAATCAAAGATGATTAAGTTTCCTAGCCATAGACATGAGTTGTCATTTTATTAACGGGGTCACATCATTAGAGAATGATGTGATTGACTTGACCCATTCCGTTAGCTTAGCACTTGATCGTTTAGTATGTTGCTATTGCTTTCTTCATGACTTATACATGTTCCTATGACTATGAGATTATGCAACTCCCGAATACCGGAGGAACACTTTGTGTGCTACCAAACGTCACAACGTAACTGGGTGATTATAAAGGTGCTCTACAGGTGTCTTCGATGGTACTTGTTGTGTTGGCGTATTTCGAGATTAGGATTTGTCACTCCGATTGTCGGAGAGGTATCTCTAGGCCCTCTCGGTAATGCACATCACTATAAGCCTTGCAAGCAATGTGACTAATGAGTTAGATGCGGGATGATGTATTATGGAACGAGTAAAGAGACTTGCCGGTAATGAGATTGAGCTAGGTATCGAGATACTGACGATCGAATCTCGGGCAAGTAACATACCGATGAGAAAGGGAACAACGTATGTTGTTATGAGGTTTGACCGATAAAGATCTTCATAGAATATGTGGGAGCCAATATGAGCATCCAGGTTCTGCTATTGGTTATTGACCGGAGACGTGTCTCGGTCATGTCTACATAGTTCTCAAACCCGTAGGGTCCGCACGCTTAATGTTCGGTGACGATTTATGTTATGAGTTTTATGTTTTGATGTACTGAAGGTAGTTCAGAGTGCTGGATGAGATCGAGGACATGACGAGGAGTCTCGAAATGGTCGAGACGTAAAGATCGATATATTGGACGACGATATTCGGACATCGTAAAGGTTCCGAGTGATTCGGGTATTTTTCGGAGTACCGGAGAGTTACGGGAATTCGTATTGGGCCTTAATGGGCCATACGGAAAAGGAGAGAAAGGCCTCAAAGGGTGGCCGCACCCCTCCCCGTGGACTGGTCGGGATTGGACTAGGGAGGGGGGGGCGTCCCCTTCCTTTCTTCTCCTTCTCCCTTCCCTTTTTCCGATTCCATGTGGGAGTTGGAATCCTACTAGGAGTAGGGAGTCTTGGTAGGACTCCACACTTGGGCATGCTCTATCAGAGCCGGCCTCCTCCTCCCTCCATCCTTTATATACGTGGCCAAGGGGCACCCTATAGACACACAAGTTGATCTGTTGATCTCTCCCAGTCATGTGCGGTGCCCCCCTCCACCATATTCCACCTCGGTAATATCATAGCGGTGCTTAGGCGAAGCCCTGCGTCGGTAGCATCATCGACACCGTCATCACGCCGTCGTGCTGACGGAACTCTCCCGCAAAGCTCTTCTGGATCGGAGTTCGTGGGACGTCATCGAGCTGAATGTGTGCTGAACTCAGAGGTGCCGTACGTTCGGTACTTGGATCGGTCGGATCGTGAAGACGTACGACTACATCAACCGCATTGTGCTAACGCTTACACTTTCGGTCTACGAGGGTACGTGGACTCACTCTCCCCGCTCGTTGCTATGCATCACCAGGATCTTGCATGTGCGTAGGAAAATTTTGAAATTACTATGTTCCCCAACTGTGGTATTAGAACCTGGTTTATGCGTAGATGTTATATGCACGAGTAGAACACAAGTGAGTTGTGGGCGATACAAGTCATACTGCTTACCAGCATGTCATACTTTGGTTCGGCGGTATTGTTGGATTAAGCGGCCCGGACCGACATTACGCGTACGCTTACGCGAGACTGGTTCTACCGACGTGCTTTGCACACAGGTGGCTGGCGGGTGTCTGTGTCTCCAACTTTAGTTGAACCGAGTGTGGCTGCGCCCGGTCCTTGTGATGGTTAAAACAACACTAACTTGACGAAATATCGTTGTGGTTTTCATGCGTAGGTAAGAACAGTTCTTGCTCAGCCCGTAGCAGCCATGTAAAACTTGCAACAACAAAGTAGAGGACGTCTAACTTGTTTTTGCAGGGCATGTTCTGATGTGATATGGTCAAGACGTGATGAGATATAAGTTGTTGTATGAGATGATCATGTTTTGTTGAAGTTATCGGCAACTGGCAGAAGCCTTATGGTTGTCTCTTTATTTCATAAGATGCAAGCGCCAAATAATTGCTTTACTTTATCACTATGCGATAGCAATAGTTGCAAGAGCAATAGTTGGCGAGACGACCATGTGATGACACATTGATATAGATCAAGATGATGGAGATCATGGTGTCATGCCGGTAATGATGGAGATCATGACGATGCTTCGGAGATGGAGATCACAAGCACAAGATGATGATGGCCATATCATATCACTTATATTGATTGCATGTGATGTTTATCTTTTATGCATCTTATTTTGCTTTGATTGATGATACGTCCATTTTGCATCATGCTTTTATATCAATATTTATTGCATTATGGGTTGTTATTACACATTATATCTCAATACTTATGGCTATTCTCTCTTATTTTACAAGGTTTACCATGAAGAGGGGGAATGCCGGCAGCTGGAATTCTGGCTGGAAAAGGAGCAAACATTGGAAACCTATTCTGCACAGCTCCAAAAGTCCTGAAACTCCACGAAACAACTTTTTGGAATTAATAAGAATTTCTGAGCAAAAGAAATACGACGGGGGGCCCACACCCTGTCCAGGAGACAGGGGGCGCGCCCCCCTATAGGGTGCGCCCTCCTATCTCCTGGCCCCCCTGGTGGGCCTCCGGCTCCATCTGCTATATCATCACTTTTACCCTGGAAAAAATCGTGGGCAAGCTTACAGGACGAAACTCCACCGCCACGAGGCGGAACATTGGCGGAATCAATCTAGGGCTCTGGCAGAGCTGTTCTGCCGGGGACACTTCCCTCCGGGAGGGGGAAATCATCACCAACGTCATCACCAACGATCCTCTCATCGGGAGGGGTTCAATCTCCATCAACATCTTCACCAGCACCATCTCCTCTCAAAACCCTAGTTCATCTCTTGTATCCAATCTTGTATCAAAACCACAAATTGGTACCTGTGGGTTGTTAGTAGTGTTGATTACTCCTTGTAGTTGATGCTAATTGGTTTACTTGGTGGAAGATCATATGTTCAGATCCTTTATGCATATTATTACTCCTCTGATTATGAACATGAATATGCTTTGTGAGTAGTTACGTTTGTTCCTGAGGACATGGGTGAAGTCTTGCTATTAGTAGTCATGTTAATTTGGTATTCATTCGATATTTTGATGAGATGTATGTTGTCTTTTCCTCTAGTGGTGTTATGTGAACGTCGACTACATGACACTTCACCATTATATGGGCCTAGAGGAAGGCATGGGGAAGTAATAAGTAGATGATGGGTTGCTAGAGTGACAGAAGCTTAAACCCTAGTTTATGCGTTGCTTCGTTAGGGGCTGATATGGATCCATATGTTTAATGTTGTGGTTAGGTTTACCTTAATACTTCTTTTGTAGTTGTGGATGCTTGCAATTCGGGTTAATCATAAGTGGGAGGCTTGTCCAAGTTAGGGCAGTACCCAAGTACCGGTCCACCCACATATCAAATTATCAAAGTACCGAACGCAAATCATATGAACGTGATGAAAACTAGCTTGACGATAATTCCCCATGTGTCCTCGGGAGCTCCTTCCTCATTATTAGAAATTGTCCAGGCTTATCCTTTGCTACATAAAGGATTGGGCCACCTTGCTGCACTTTGTTTACTTTATTTACTTGTTACTCGTTACTATTTATTTTATCACAAAACTATCTATTACCTACAATTTTAGTGCTTGCAGAGAAAACCTTACTGAAAACCGCTTATCATTTCCTTCTGCTCCTTGTTGGGTTCGACACTCTTACTTATCAGAAGGACTACGATAGATCCTCTACACTTGTGGGTTATCAAGACTCTTTTCTGGCGCCGTTGCCGGGGAGTGTAGCGCTTTTGGTGAGTGGAACTTGGTAAGGAAACATTTATATAGTGTGCTGAAATTTTCTGTTACTTGTCACTATGGAAACTAATCCTTTGAGGGGCTTGTTTGGGGTATCTTCACCCCAACCAGAAGAGCAAAGAGTCGCTCCTCAACCTACTGAACTTTATGAAAATATTTACTTTGAGATTCCTTCGGGTATTATAGAAAGACTGCTAGCTAATCCATTTGCAGGAGATGGAACATTGCATCCAGATTTACACCTTATCTTTGTGGATGAAGTTTTTGGATCATTTAAGCTTGCAGGTATTCCTGATGATGTTGTCAAAAGGAAGATCTTCCCTTTATCTTTGAAGGGAGATGCATTGACATGGTATAGTCTATGTGATGATACGGGATCTTGGAATTATAAGCGATTGAAGTTGGAATTTCACTAGAAGTTCTATCCTATGCATCTTGTTCATTGTGATCGTAATTACATATATAATTTCTGGCCTCGCGAAGGAGAAAGCATCGCTCAAGCTTGGGGGAGGCTTAAGTCAATGTTATATTCATGCCCCAATCATGAGCTCTCTCGGGAAATGATTATTCAGAATTTTTATGCTCGGCTTTCTCTTGATAATCGCAACCTGCTCGATACTTCCTGTGCTGGCTCTTATATGCTGAAGACTATTGATTTCAAATGGGACTTATTGGAAAGAATTAAATGCAACTCTGAATATTGGGGTTCTGACGATGGTAAGGAGTCAGGTATGACACCTAAGTTCGATTGTGTTAAATCTTTTATGGATACCGATGCTTTCCGTGGATTTAGCTCTAAGTATGGACTTGACTCTGAGATAGTAGCTACTTTCTATGAATCTTTTGCTACTCACGTTGATCTCCCTAAAGAGAAGTGGTTTAAATATAATCCTCCTGTTGAAGTGAAAGTAGTTGCACCTATTACAGTCGAAGAAAAGACTATTACCTATAGTGATCCTTGATACGTCTCCAACGTATCTACTTTTCCAAACACTTTTGCCCTTGTTTTGGACTCTAACTTGCATGACTTGAATGAAACTAACCCGGACTGACACTGTTTCAGCAGAACTGCTATGATGTTGTTTTATGTGTAGAAAAGAAAAGTTCTCGGAATGTCCTGGAAATCCACGGAGGCACTTTTTGGAATTAATAAGAATTTTTGGCAAAAGAATTAATGCCAGGGGGCCCACGGCCTATCCACGAGACAGGGGGCGCCCCCTAGGGCGCGGCCCCCTATTTCGTGGGCCCCCTGGACCTCCTCCAACCTCAACTCCAACTCCATATATTCTGTCTCAGGGAGAAAAAAATCAAGAGAGAAAGTTTCATCGCGTTTCACGACACGGAGCCGCCGCGAAGCCCTAATCTCTCTCGGGAGGGTTAATCTGGAGTCCGGTCGGGGCTCCGGAGAGGGGGATTCGTCGCCGTCGTCATCATCAACCATCCTCCATCACCAATTTCATGATGCTCACCGCCGCGCGTGAGTAATTCCATCATAGGCTTGCTGTATGGTGATGGGTTGGATGAGATTTACCATGTAATCAAGTTAGTTTTGTTAGGGTTTGATCCCTAGTACCCACTATGTTCTGAGATTGATGTTGCTATGACTTTGCTATGCTTAATGCTTGTCACTAGGGCCCGAGTGCCATGATTTCAGATCTGAACCTATTATATTTTCATGAATATATGTGTGTTCTTGATCCTATCTTGTAAGTCTATAGTCACCTATTATGTGTTATGATCTGACAACCCCGAAGTGACAATAATCGGGATACTTCTCGATGATGACCGTAGTTTGAGGAGTTCATGTATTCACTATGTGCTAATGCTTTGTTCCGGTTCTCTATTAAAAGGAGACTTTAATATCCCTTAGTTTCCGTAAGGACCCCGCTGCAACGGGAGGGTAGGACAAAAGACGGCATGCAAGTTCTTTTCCATAAGCACGTGTGACCATTTATGGAATACATGCCTACATTACATTGATGAATTGGAGCTAGTTCTATATCACCCTATGTTATAACTATTGCATGAGGAATCGCATCCGGCGTAATTATCCATCATTGATCCATTGCCTACGAGCTTTTCACATATTGTTCTTCGTTTATTGACTTTTCCGTTGCTACTGTTACAACTACTACAAAAACCCAAAAACATTTATCTTTACTTTTGCTACCGTTACCTTTATTATCATATCACTTTTGCTAGTAATAACTTTGCTACAGATACTAAGTTATCCAGGTGTGGTTGAATTGACAACTCAACTGCTAATACTCAAGAATATTCTTTGGCTCCCCTTGTGTCGAATCAATAAATTTGGGTTGAATACTCTACCCTCGAAAGCTGTTGCGATCCCCTATACTTGTGGGTTCTCAAGACTAATTTTTGGCGCCGTTGCCGAGGAGCATAGCTCTATTCTCTGAGTCACTTGGGATTTATATATGTTGATCACTATGAAGAACTTGAAAGACGATCGAACTACTATTTTGCCCTCAACTATGAGGGGAGGTAAGGAACTGCCATCTAGCTCTGCACTAGATTCTCATTCCGTTATTAGTAGGCTTGCGACACCTAAACCTGCTACTGCAATGAATTCTGATATGTCGCATGTTATTGATGGGGCCACTTCTGCTATGCATGATGAAACTACTTCTATGCATAATACTACTTTGCTATTAGGTGAATTTCTAGATGAACAACTTGCTAGAGTTAGGGGGAATGAAAATATTGAAGAACCTATTACTGATGATAGCGATGATGAAGGTCCCCCCAATGATTATGTATTACCTGTTATTCCTAAGGGTTATGTTATGAATGAAGCAGTTGCTATGGAAATTCTTGCTTGCAATGATAGAAATGATCTTAAGAAGTTATTAGCTAAATGGAAGCAACAGTCTCTTAATGCTAGAATGAAACCCGATCCTACTTTTTCTACTTCACCTATCTGTGTTACTGATAAGGATTATGAATTCTCTGTTGATCCTGATATTATTACTTTAGTAGAATCTGATCCTTTTTATGGCCTTGAATCTGAAACTGTTGTGGCACATCTTACCAAGTTGAATGATATAGCCACCCTATTTACTAATGATGAGAAGTCTCGCTATTTATATATCCTTAAGATATTTCCGTTCTCATTAAAGGGTGATGCTAAGACTTGGTATAATTCTCTTGCTCCTGGTTGTGTGCGTAGTCCCCAGGATATGATTTATTACTTCTCTGCTAAGTATTTCCCTGCTCATAAGAAACAAGTTGCCTTGCGGGAAATATATAATTTTGTGCAAATTAAAGAAGAGAGTCTCCCACAAGCTTGGGGGAGGCTTCTCCGGTTACTTAATGCTTTGCCTGATCATCCTCTTAAGAAAAATGAAATACTTGATATCTTTTATAATGGACTAACCGATGCTTCCAAGGATTACTTGGATAGTTGTGCTGGTTGTGTTTTCAGGGAAAGAACAGTCGACGAAGCTGAAATACTATTGAATAATTGTTGACTAATGAAAATAATTGGACTCTTCCCGAGCCAGTTCCTGAAGTAATTCCTGAACCAATTGAGCCAACTCCTGAGCCTATTCCTAAACCCACTCCGAAGAAGAGAGGTGTTTTATTTCTCAGTCCTGAAGATATGCAAGAGGCAAAGAAATCAATGAAAGAAAAAGGTATTAAAGCTGAAGATGTTAAGAATTTACCTCCTATTGAAGAAATACATGGTCTTAATTTACCGCCTGAAGAACCACATTGTCTTGATAACCCAACACAGGTAGTAAAGGTAAATTCTCTCTATAGATATGATAAATTTGAAATACCCTCTACTAAATTTCATAGCCCATGCTTAGATGAATTTGATGACTTTATGGCTAGACAAGAAAGTTTTAATGCTTATGTTGGTAGAGAGTTAAATAATAATGCTTTCGAGATAGGATGCGTAGGTGATAATCTGGCTAGAGTTAAAGATGAACTTCACTGCATTAGCAAATATACTTCTATGGTTGGTACTCAAGCTGAGCAAGTAATTAAAGCTCAAAATGATTTGCTTGATGAATTAAATAATAAAAATGACTTTGCGGTTAGAGTGGCTACTAGAATTGGTAGAATGACTCAGGAACCTTTGTATCCTGAAGGCCACCCTAAGAGAATCGAGCAAGATTCTCAGAGAAATAATTTAGAGGCACCTAGTTCTTCTAAAAAGAAGAAGAAGAAAAACGATAGAACTTTGCATGCTTCTAGTGAACCTACTGTAGACACACCTGAGAATCCCAATGATATTTCTATTTCTGATGCTGAAACACAATCAGGTGATGAACATGAACCTAGTGATAATGTTAATGATAATGTTCATGTTGATGCTCAACCTAGCAAAGACAATGATGTAGAAATTGAACCTGTTGTTGATCTTGACAACCCACAATCAAAGAATCAACGTTATGATAAGAGAGATTTTGTTGCTAGGAAGCACGGTAAAGAAAGAGAACCATGGGTTCAGAAACCCATGCCCTTTCCTCCTAAACCATCCAAGTCAAAGGATGATGAGGATTTTGAGCGCTTTGCTAAAATTATTAGACCTATTTTCTTACATATGCGCTTGACTGATATGCTTAAATTAAATCCTTATGCTAAGTATATGAAGGATATCATCACAAATACAAGAAAGATACCGGAAGCTGAAATTTCCACCATGCTTGCTAATTACACTTTTAAGGGTGGAATACCAAAGAAACTTGGAGATCCGGGTGTACCAACTATACCATGTTCCATTAAAAGAAATTATGTTAGAACTGCTTTATGTGATCAATGGAGCCGGTGTTAGTGTTATGCCTCTCTCTTTATATCGTAGACTTGAATTGAATAAGTTGACACCTACTGAAATATCTTTGCAAATGGCTGATAAATCAACTGCTATACCTGTCGGTATTTGTGAGGATGTGCCTATTATGGTTGCAAATGTCACTATTTTAACGGACTTTGTTATTCTTGATATTCCTGAGGACGATAGTACATCTATTGTCCTTGGTAGACCTTTTCTTAATACTGCAGGGGCTGTTATTGATTGTAACAAAGGCAATGTCACTTTTCATGTTAATGGTAATGAGCATACGGCACACTTTCCGAGGAAACAATCTCAAGTTCATAGCATAAATTCTATTGAAAAAGTTCCAACTATCATTTTTGGAGGTTTTGAATTTCCTCTCTCTACTGTCAAGAAAAAGTATGATATTCTTATTGTTGGGGATTTTCATATCCCCGTTGAGGTAACTTAGTGTTATTCGAAATTTCTCTGGTTCCGTGTTATTCAGAATGAGTTTGTTAACAAGACTTGATCAACCTTGTTAGTGGGTTCATTTTGATGATCACGAGATGGATGAAACTAGAAGGCACAACCTTCTGTACCCTCCTTTCACTTTCTGTTATTTAGAATAAATAAAGCAAAAATAGTATTATCCGTTTGTTTTCTGAATTATCCATGCATTAAAAAATAGTCCGAAAATAAAAGTGCTCCAAATTCCCTGCAAATTTAGTATGAGTTTTTCTGGAATATTTGAGGATTTTAGGCACTGAAAACACTGCAGGAGGGGCAAGCACCAGGCCACGAGAGAGGAGGGTGCCCCCCCTGTAGGGCGCGCCCTCTGTCTCGTGGGCCCCTGGTGGCTCCCCTCCACTTATGCCGGCACCCACACACTTCATCTTCTACCCAAAAAATCCCCATCCAGCTCAAGCACGAGTTCTAGCTCGTTTTGCTGCGATTTTCGATCTCTTAGCTCAAAGCTCCATTCACAAAACTACTTTGGGAGGTTGTTGCTTGGTATGTGACTCCTCCATTGGTCCAATTAGTTTTTATTCTAGTGCTTTATTCATTGCAAATTTTTGCTGCATAGGTGATCATGTTCTTGAGCTTGCATGTTAAATTTTTGAGGTCCAAATCAATTCCAATGCATGATATAGGCTCTAGGCACTTGTAGGAGTAGTTGCTATCAATCTTGTTTAGTTTTATTCACTTTTATTTTGAAGTTACAAAATTTCAGAAATTTTCAGAAAAAGAAATATGCTTAGAAGAATGTACCAAGGAGGTTCCTCGGCAAAGAAAGGGCCAAGGATTGCTATACGAGAACAAGATGTTAATTTGCCAAGGGACGCAAATGTGCGGGCTTGTGAGTGGCCATCCAATGGTTTTATGGTCGAAGCAGGCTTCAAGGAGGAATTTGACGCGTATGTGCATAATGCCGAGCTGGAGGACTTCTTACAAGATAAGTGTCCTCAATATTATCAATTGACTGATTCCTTTGTGTGGAGGTTCGAATATATTTCTGCCGTAATTCTCCTAGTGTCATGTTTGATATTTATGATACATCTTATAGCATGGATATAGAGGATTTCACAACTGCTTGCAAACTCCCGCAGTGGGGTAATATTAATGATCCTCCCAAATCTGAATTTAGAGATTTTCTTGCTAGTATTACTGTGGGAGAATCAAGGGACGTAGCACAATCTACCATAGGGAGCATTCATTTTCCTGCTATACATTACTTTGCTCTCTTTATTGGTAGATGCATTAACGGTAAGGACGAGGTATGTCACATGTGTGCCCCTGATCTTTGTGTCCTCAAGAGTGCTGGGTCAGGTTATAAAGGTTATAACTTGGGGGAAATAGTTGCACGTAGGTTGCAGAATAATAGTAGAAGGGGTGATTTCTTTGGAGGAATTTATGCAACCCGTGTGGCTAATTTTCTTAATATAGCTCCACGAGAGGGGGATATGATTGTACCTCCTATTTATTTGGATAAAGAAGCTATGTTTGATCATCATTTTCTTGAGAGGAATGAACAATTCCTCCATTATCGACTAATCTATGACAGACGGAATGTCGTCCCTGTTACTCTTCCTGCTCCCTACCTTTTTGATTATCAGGCAAAAGGAAGATATGTTGTCACCAGGGAAGAAGCAACTGAATATGAGAGGGGAATGGAGGAAGCTCGCCAACACGCTGCTGCTCAGGAGGCAGTCACCTCTGCATCTCAGTACTACCCCAGTTTTACTTATGGATATCAGCCAGGCGGTCATTGGTATTAGACCAACTTAGGCCAAAAGCCTAAGCTTGGGGGAGTACGTATTTCTCACCGACTTTATATTAATGTTCACACACTAGTCGTCGGTGCTCATACTCTTTCATTATATTATCCATGCTAGTTTAAATTTCTTTTTCCAGCTTTCTTCTTATGTTTTTGATAAACCTTGAGAAAAAAAACCAAAAAATTAGTTAGTTTAATTTCCTTGCTTGTAGTAGAAATTAAAATGAAAACCCAAAAAGATTTCTAGTTCTTCTTCTTACTTGTTGGGAGCTTTCCCTTGTAAATAGTTTTCTTTTCTTTTCTTTCTTTTGGGGGTCGAGAAGACCATATTGAAAATGCTTAGTGGCTCGTATATGCATGATTGTTTATTTAACTTAGATCCCATATTACTTGTCTTCTCTCTTGAGTTGAATGCTTGTAGATTCCAGCTTAGTCCAATGCACGTGCACTCTTATTATTATTCACATCGTTCGGTCGTGCGAGTGAAAGGCAATAATGACGATATATGATGGACTTATTGGGATGAGAAAAGCTGGTATGAACTCGACCTCTCTTGTTTTTGTAAATATGACGAGTTCATCGTTCCTGAGTCAGCTATTATGAAGTAAACATATTTGCAATGACATTTAGAGATTATAGTTGCTTGTGCCATGCTTGATTAGCTATGAGTTATAATGGTTTACCTTGCATGCCAACATGCTATTAGAATGATTATGATGTGGTATGATGGGATGGTATCCTCCTTTAAATGAATTGAGTGACTCGACTTGGCACATGTTTCACACATGTAGTTGAATGAAATCAGCATAACCTTCATGATATTTATGTTCATGGTGGATTATATCCTACTCATGCTTGTACTCGGTGTGAATTAATTTTAATGCATGTTTACGACTGTTGTCGCTCTCTCAGTTGGTCGCTTCCCAGTCTTTTGCTAGCCTTCACCAGTACTAAGCGGGAATACTGCTTGTGCATCCAAACTCCATAAACCACAAAGTTGTTCCATATGAGTCCACCATACCTACCTATATGCGGTATTTACCTGCCGTTCCAAGTAAATTTGTAAGTGCCAAACTCCAAACCTTCAAATGAAATTCTGTTTTGTATGCTCGAGCAACTCATGTTTCAACTAGGGCTGCATATATCTTCCATGCTAGGTGGGTTATTCTCAAGAGGAGTGGACTCCGCTCCTCATTCACGAGAAAGGGCCGGTAACCGGGATGCCCAGTCCCATGATCCAAAAAGATAAAAGCAAATCAAAATAATTAAACAAAACTCCCCCAGGGCTGTTGTATGTTGGAGGCACTCGTTGTTTCGAGCAAGCCATGGATTGATGCTTGTTAGTGGTTGGGGGAGTATAAACCTTTACCATTCTATTTGGGAACTGCCTATAATGCATGCAGTATGGAAGATACAACCATCTCGTAGTTGTTGCGTTGACAGCGAAAGTATGCCGCTCAAAATGTTATTCAATCTCTATTTTAAAATCGAGCTCTGGCACCTCTACAAATCCCTGCTTCCCTCTGCGAAGGGCCTATCTATTTACTTTTATGTTGAGTCGTCACCCTTCTTATTAAAAGCACCCGCTGGAGAGCACACTGTCATTTGCATTCATTATTATTGGTTTATATTGGGTATGACTTGACCGAATCTCTTTTACCATGAATTACAATGTTTAGTCAGTCCTTGATCTTTAAAGGTGCTCTGCATTTATGTTTTGCGGTCTCAGAAAGGGCTAGCGAGATACCGTTTTGTTATATCATGTTATGATTATTTTGAGGAAGTGTTGTCATCCGAGTTTTATTATTATGGCTCGCTAGCTGATTATGCTATTGATATGAGTAATTGTGAGACCTATGTGTTATTGTGAGTATGGTTAGTTCGTAATATTTGCTGAAACTTGAATGCTAGCTTTTCATGTTACAACAACAAGAGCAACAGAGTTTGTAAAAGTTTTTCTTTATCACTTCCAGTTTATCAACTGAATTGCTTGAGGACAAGCAAAGGTTTAAGCTTGGGGGAGTTGATACGTCTCTAACGTATCTACTTTTCCAAACACTTTTGCCCTTGTTTTGGACTCTAACTTGCATGATTTGAATGAAACTAACTCGGACTGACGCTGTTTTCAGCAGAACTGCCATGATGTTATTTTATGTGTAGAATAGAAAAGTTCTCGGAATGTCCTGGAAATCCATGGAGGCACTTTTTGGAATTAATAAGAATTTTTGGCGAAAGAATTAATGCCAGGGGGTCCATGGCCTGTCCACGAGACAGGGGGCGCGCCGCCCCTAGGGCGTGACCCCCTATCTCGTGGCCCCCTGGACCTCCTCCAACCTCAACTCCAACTCCATATATTCCGTCTTGGGGAGAAAAAAATCGAGAGAGAAAGTTTCATCGTGTTTCACGACACGGAGCCGCCACCAAGCCCTAATCTCTCTCGGGAGGGCTGATCTGGAGTCCGTTCGGGGCTCCGGAGAGGGGGATTCGTCGCCGTCGTCATCATCAACCATCCTCCATCACCAATTTTATGATGCTCACCGCCGTGCGTGAGTAATTCCATTGTAGGCTTGCTGGACGGGGATGGGTTGGATGAGATTTACCATGTAATCAAGTTAGTTTTGTTAGGGTTTGATCCCTAGTATCCATTATGTTCTGAGATTGATGTTGCTATGACTTTGGTATGCTTAATGCTTGTCACTAGGGCCCGAGTGCCATGATTTCAGACCTGAACCTATTATATTTTCATGAATATATGTGTGTTCTTGATCCTATCTTGCAAGTCCATAGTCACCTATTATGTGTTATGATCCGACAACCCCGAAGTGACAATAATCGGGATACTTCTCGGTGATGACCGTAGTTTGAGGAGTTCATGTATTCACTATGTGCTAATGCTTTGTTCTGGTTCTCTATTAAAAGGTGACCTTAATATCCCTTAGTTTCCGTAAGGACCCCGCTCCAACGGGAGGGTAGGACAAAAGACGTCATGCAAGTTCTTTTCGATAAGCACGTGTGACTATTTACGAAATACATGCCTACATTACATTAATGAATTGGAGCTAGTTCTATATCACCCTATGTTATAACTATTGCATGAGGAATTGCATCCGGCATAATTATCCATCATTGATCCATTTCCTACGAGCTTTTCACATATTGTTCTTCGTTTATTGACTTCTCCGTTGCTACTGTTCCAACTACTACAGAAACCCCAAAACGTTTATCTTTACTTTTGCTACCGTTACCTTTATTATCATACCACTTTTGCTACTAAACACTTTGCTGCAGATACTAAGTTATCCAGGTGTGGTAGAATTGACAACTCAACTGCTAATACTCAAGAATATTCTTTGGCTCCCCTTGCGTCGAATCAATAAATTTGGGTTGAATACTCTACCCTCGAAAGCTGTTGCGATCCCCTATACTTGTGGGTTATCAATCCTATTGTTCCTACTGCTTATGTTGAAAAACCTCCTTTTCCTATTAGGATAAAGGATCATGCTAAAGCTTCGACTGTTGTTCGTAAGAGTAATACTAGGACTTATACACCTCCTGAGAAAATTAATGTTGAACCTAGTATTGCTATGGTTAAAGATCTCTTGGATGAGGACTTAGATGGGCATGTTATTTCTTTCTTGGGTGAGACTTCTAATATTGCTAGACCTGATACTAAGACACGTAGACCTGTCGTAGGCATGCCAGTTATTTCTGTTAAAATAGGAGATCATTGTTATCATGGCTTATGTGATATGGGTGCTAGTGCTAGTGCGATACCTTATGATCTTTATAAAGAAATTATGCACGACATTGCACCCATTGAATTAGAAGACATTGATGTTACTATTAAGCTTGCTAATAGGGATACCATTAAACCTATTGGGATTGTTAGAGATGTTGAAGTTTTGTGTGGAAAGGTTAAATACCCTGTTGATTTTCTTGTTCTTGGTTCCCCACAAGATGATTTTTGTCCCATTATTTTTGGTAGACCTTTCTTGAATACTGCTAGTGATAAGATTAATTGTGAAAAGAATATTGTCACTGTTGGCATAGATGGTGTGTCTCATGAGTTTAATTTCACTAAGTTTAGTAGACAACCTCGTGAAAGGGAACCACCTAGTAAGGATGAAATTATTGGTCTTGCTTCCATTGCTGTACCTCCAACTGATCCGTTAGAACAATATTTGCTAGACCATGAAAATGATATGTTTATGAAGGAAAGGGAAGAAATAGATGAAGATGTTGAAACATAACCTTCCCATTGAAATTCTTGGGGATCCTCCTCCACCCAAGGGTGATCCCGTGTTTGAACTCAAACCATTGCCTGATAATCTTAAGTATACTTATCTTGATGAAAAATAAATATATCCTGTTATTATTAGTGCTAACCTTTCAGAGAAAGAAGAAGAAAGATTATTGAAAACTCTGAAGAAGCACCGAGCAGCTATTGGATATACTCTGGATGATCTTAAGGGCACTAGTCCCACGTTATGTCAACACAAGATTACATTGGAGGATGATGCCAAACCAGTTAGAGATCCTCAAAGACGATTAAATCCCGAGATGAAGGAAGTGGTAAGAAAGGATATACTAAAGCTCCTTGAGGCAGGTATTATTTGTCCCGTTGCTGATAGTGAATGGGTAAGCCCTGTCCATTGTGTTCCTAAAAAGGGAGGTATTACCGTTGTTCCTAATGATAAAGATGAATTGATCCCGCAAAGAATTATTACAGGTTATAGGATGGTAATTGATTTCCGTAAGTTAAATAAAGCTACTAAGAAAGATCATTACCCTTTACCTTTTATTGATCAAATGCTAGAAAGACTATCCAAACACACACATTTTTGCTTCCTAGATGGTTATTCTGGTTTCTCTCAGATACCTGTGTCAGCGAAGGATCAATCTAAAACTACTTTTACTTGCCCTTTTGGTACTTTTGCTTATAGACGTATGCCTTTTGGTTTATGTAATGCACCTGCTACCTTTGAAAGATGCATGATGGCTATATTCTCTGATTTTTGTGAAACGATTTGTGAGGTATTCATGGATGACTTCTCAGTCTATGGATCCTCTTTTGATGATTGTTTGAGCAACCTTGATCGAGTTTTGCAGAGATGCGAAGACACTAGTCTCGTCTTGAATTGGGAAAAGTGTCACTTTATGGTTAATGAAGGCATTGTCTTGGGGCACAAGATCTCCGAGAGAGGTATTGAAGTTGATAAAGCCAAAGTTGATGCTATTGAAAAGATGCCATGTCCATGGGACATAAAAGGTGTAAGAAGTTTCCTTGGTCATGCCGGTTTTTATAGTAGGTTCATTAAGGACTTCTATAAAATCTCTAGGCCTCTGACTAATTTATTGCAAAAAGATATTCCTTTTGTCTTTGATGATGATTGTGTAGAAGCATTTGAAGTACTTAAGAAAGCTTTGATCACTTCACCTATTGTTCAGCCGCCTGATTAGAATTTACCTTTTAAAATTATGTGCGATGCTAGTGATTATGTTGTAGGTGCTGTTTTAGGGCAAAGAGTCGATAAGAAATTGATGTTATCCAGTATGCTAGTAAGACTCTTGATACTGCCCAGAGAAATTATGCTACTACTGAAAAAGAGTTCTTAGAAGTTGTGTTTGCATGTGATAAGTGTAGACCTTATATTGTTGATTCCAAAGTTACTATTCACACTGATCATGCTGCTATTAAATATCTTATGGAAAAGAAAGATGCTAAGCCTAGACTCATTAGATGGGTTCTCTTGCTCCAAGAATTTGACTTGCATATTATTGATAGGAAGGGAGCTGAGAACCCCGTTGCAGATAACTTGTCTAGGTTAGAGAATGTTCTTGATGACCCACTTCCTATTAATGATAGCTTTCTTGATGAACAATTAGCGGTCGTCAATGCTTCTCGTACTGCTCCTTGGTATGCTAATTATGCTAATTACATTGTTGCTAAATATTTACCGCCTAGTTTCACATACCAGCAAAAGAAAAAGTTCTTTTATGATTTAAGATATTACTTCTGGGATGATCCACACCTTTATAAAGAAGGAGTAGATGGTGTTATTAGACGTTGTGTGCCTGAGCATGAACAGGAATAGATTCTATGTAAGTGTCACTCTGAATCTTATGGAGGACACCACGCTGGAGACAGAACTGCACACAAGGTACTACAATCTGGTTTTTATTGGCCTACTCTCTTCAAAGATGCTCGTAAGTTTGTCTTATCCTGTGATGAATGTCAAAGAATAGGTAACATTAGTAGACGTCAAGAAATGCCTATGAATTATTCTCTTGTTATTGAACCGTTTAATGTTTGGGGCTTTGATTATATGGGACCTTTTCCTGCCTCTAATGGTTATACACATATTTTAGTTGCTGTTGATTATGTTACTAAGTGGGTAGAAGCTATTCCAACTAGTAGTGCTGATCATAACACTTCTATTAAAATGCTTAAAGAAGTTATTTTTCCGAGGTTTGGAGTCCCTAGATATCTTATGACTGATGGTGGTTCACATTTTATTCATGGTGCTTTCCGTAAGATGCTCGCTAAGTATGATGTCAATCATAGAATAGCATCTCCTTATCATCCGCAGTCTAGTGGTCAAGTAGAGTTGAGCAATAGAGAGCTCAAATTAATATTGCAAAAGGCTGTGAATAGATCTAGAAAGAATTGGTCCAAAAAACTTGATGATGCACTATGGGCCTATAGAACTGCATACAAAAATCCTATGGGTATGTCTCCATATAAGATGGTTTATGGAAAAGCGTGTCATTTACCTCTTGAACTTGAACATAAGGCATATTGGGCTATTAAAGAGCTCAATTATGACTTCAAACTTGCCAGTGAGAAGAGGTTGTTTAATGTTAGCTCACTTGATGAATGGAGAACCCAAGCATATGAGAATGCCAAGCTATTCAAAGAAAAAGTCAAACGCTGGCATGATAAGAGGATACAAAAGCGTGAGTTTAACGTAGGAGATTATGTGTTATTATTCAACTCTCGTTTAAGATTTTTTGCAGGAAAACTCCTCTCAAAATGGGAAGGTCCCTACGTTATCGAGGAGGTCTATCGTTCTGGTGCTATAAAAATGAACAACTTCGACGGCACAAATCCGAGGGTGGTAAACGGTCAAACAATTAAACATTATATTTCAGGTAATCCTATCAATGTTGAAACTAATATTATTGAAACCGTAACCCCCGAGGAATACATAAGGGACACTTTCCAGAACGTTCCAGACTCCGAAAAGGTATATGTATGTGGTACGGTAAGTAAACCGACCCCAAAACAACTCCAAGGGCAATTTTTATCAGTTTTGGAATATTTAAGAATTTTAGGAAGAAAGAAGTAGTCCGAAAGGGACACGAGGCCCCCACGAGAGTGGAGGGCACGCCCCCCCTATAGGGCGCGCCCACTGTCTTGTGGGAACCTCGTGTGCCTCCCGGACTCCTTTTTCTTGCACATTACGTATTTTGGTCGGTAAAAATTCATTATATATACTCCCAAAGGTTTTGACCACCGTATCACGCAAATATCCTCTGTTTCCATTTCGAGCTGTTTCTGTTTCAGATCTAGAGCATCATGGCGTCTCCAAGTGCTCCCAAGGACAAGTTTTTCGAGAGGGTTATCAACCCCTATCTCGCGGAGGTGCCGCAACACCCTCAAACCATTGAGATGCGTGAGGGGGTGCTGCACATCCGCGATGTGGAGGGACCAAGGCGTACCGGGAGCGTGGAGACAAAGCTCGAAGCTATGGACCAGGAAGTTTTTAAGTGTCAAGGGATGGTGGAGCATGGACTCAACGCCAACAAGATGATGATCACGGAGTTCACCAACAACCACAAGCTAGATGCTAAAGTCATTGGGGAGACCATCTTCAAGCTTCAAGAGAAGATCGAGCACCTCCAAGCCCAGATCTATGACCTGCAAAACCAGAACTATGAGTATGAATATAAATTCAAGCGAATGAGTTTGGCTGCAGATTTAAGGATCCCGGAGACTCGATCATCCTTTTAGGATGGAGAGCCTATGCCTTGGAAGACGGACGGCAAGCCTACATCATCAACAACTCATACTTCACCACCTCTGAGGAAATAATCACATGGGTATGGGCACTCCCCTTGGCAACTGCCAAGCTTGGGGGAGGTGCCCCGGTGTCGTATCACCATCACACTCCTATCTTTACCGCTTTATTTAGTTCGATCCTTTTAGCAGCATCTTGATCTAGTAGTTTGAAGTTTTGATATCAAGTAGTTTTGAGTTTTGCATTGTGATCTCTTTATGTAATCGAGTCTGTGTGCTATTTATAATAAAGATTAGTGTTGAGTCAAGGGCCTTGCTATGTTGCTATGATCTTGATAAAGTAGAAAGAATAAAAGAGTTCATATTGATCTTATGGATAGTGATAACTTCACACATAGAAAGTATGAGGCATAAAAGTTGTTGAGAGTTGATGAATGTAGCCTTGGTCATCGTTGCAATTAATAGGAAGTGATAAGGAAGGAGGAGTTCACATATAAATATATTATCTTGGACATCTTTTATGATTGTGAAGCACTCATCAAGTATGACATGCTAAAAGAGTTGACGTTGGACAAAGAAGACAACGTAATGGTTTATGTTTCCCGACATCTCAGTTAAAGTATATTGTCATTGACCTTCCAAACATGTTGAGCTTGCCTTTCCCCCTCATGCTAGCCAAATTCCTTGCACCAAGTAGAGATACTACTTGTGCTTCCAAATATCCTTAAACCCAGTTTTGCCATGAGAGTCCACCATACCTACCTATGGATTGAGTAAGATCCTTCAAGTAAGTTGTCATCGATGCAAGCAATAAAAATTGCTCTCTGAATATGTATGACTTATTAGTGCAGAGAAAATAAGCTTTGTACGAACTTGTTGTGGAAGTAATAAAAGCGACAGACTGCATAATAAAGGTCCACATACAAGGGGCAATATAAAGTGACATTATTTTGGATTAAGATTTTGTGCATCAACCCTAAACGCGCATGACAACCTCTGCTTCCCTCTGCAAAGGGCCTATCTTTTACTTTATGTTTTTACTTTATGCTTGAGTCAAGGTGACCCTCACCTTTCCCTTTTTCATTTTATCCTTTGGCAAGCTCCTCATGTTTGAAAGATCATGATATATATATCCAATTGGATGTAAGTTAGCATGGGCTATTATTGTCGACATCACCTAAAAGTGAATACGTTGGGAGGCAACACAATAAGCCCCTATCTTTCTCAGTGTCCGGCTAAAACTCTATAACCACAAGTACTGCGTGAGTGTTAGCAATTGTAGAAGACTATGAGATAGTTGAGTATGTGAGCTTGCTGAAAAGCTCTATTATTGACTCTTTCTGATGTTATGATAAATTGCAATTGCTTCAATGACTGAGACTATAGTTTGTTAGTTCCCAATGAAGTTTTTGAACCATACTTGACATTGTGAATTGCTTGTCACTTGAGCATGGGAAATCATATGACAAAAATCTATATATGTTGTTGTTATTAGAATGATCATGATGCCCTCATGTCCGTATTTTATTTTTATCGACACCTCTATCTCTAAACATGTGGACATATTTTTCGATTTCGGCTTCCGCTTGAGGACAAGCGAGGTCTAAGCTTGGGGGAGTTGATACGTCCATTTTGCATCATGCTGTTATATCAATATTTATTGCATTATGGGCTGTTATTACACATTATATCTCAATACTTATGGCTATTCTCTCTTATTTTACAAGGTTTACCATGAAGAGGGGGAATGCCGGCAGCTGTAGTTCTTGCTGGAAAAGGAGCAAACATTGGAAACCTATTCTGCAAAGCTCCAAAAGTCCTGATACTCCACGAAACAACCTTTTGGAATTAATAAGAATTTCTGAGCAAAACAAATACGCCAGGGGACCCACACCCTGTCCAGGAGACAGGGGGCGCGCTCTCCTATCTCCTAGGCCCCCTGGTGGGCCTCCGGCATCCATCTTCTGCTATATCATCACTTTTACCCTGGAAAAAATCATGGGCAAGCTTACGGGACGACACTCCGCCGCCACGAGGCGGAACCTTGGCGGAATCAATCTAGGGCTCTGGCAGAGCTGTTCTGCCGGGGACACTTCCCTCCGGGAGGGGAAATCATCACCAATGTCATCACCAACGATCCTCTCATCGGGAGGGGGTCAATCTCCATCAACATCTTCACCAGCACCATCTCCTCTCAAAACCCTAGTTCATCTCTTGTATCCAATCTTGTATCAAAACCACAAATTGGTACCTGTGGGTTGCTAGTAGTGTTGATTACTCCTTGTAGTTGATGCTAATTGGTTTACTTGGTGGAAGATCATATGTTAATATCCTTTATGCATATTATTACTCCTCTGATTATGAACATGAATATGCTTTGTGAGTAGTTACATTTGTTCCTAAGGACATGGGTGAAGTCTTGCTATTAGTAGTCATGTGAATTTGGTATTCGTTCGATATTTTGATGAGATGTATGTTGTCTTTTCCTCTAGTGATCTTATGTGAACGTCGACTACATGACACTTCACCATTATATGGGCCTAGAGGAAGGCATGGGGAAGTAATAAGTAGATGATGGGTTTCTAGAGTGACAGAAGCTTAAACCCTAGTTTATGCGTTGCTTCGTTAGGGGCTGATATGGATCCATATGTTTAATGATGTGGTTAGGTTTACCTTAATACTTCTTTTGTAGTTGCGGATGCTTGCAATAGGGGTTAATCATAAGTGGGATTCTTGTCCAAGTTAGGGCAGTACTGAAGTACCGGTCCACCCACATATCAAATTATCAAAGTACCCAACGCGAATCATATGAACGTGATGAAAACTAGCTTGACGAGAATTCCCAATGTGTCCTCGGGAGCTCCTTCCTCAATATTAGAAATTGTCTAGGCTTATCCTTTGCTACATAAAGGATTGGGCCACCTTGCTGCACTTTGTTTACTTTATTTACTTGTTACTCGTTACTATTTATTTTATCACAAAACTATCTATTACCTACAATTTTAGTGCTTGCAGAGAAAACCTTACTGAAAACCGCTTATCATTTCCTTCTGCTCCTCGTTGGGTTCGACACTCTTACTTATCAAAAGGACTACGATAGATCCCCTACACTTGTGGGTCATCAATTGACGGTAGCATTATAAGATGATCTCTCACTAAATTTCAAGGTAAAAGTGTTCTCCCTAAGTATGCACCATTGCCAAAGTTCGTCATGCCGAGACAAAACGTGATGACCGGGTGTGATAAGCTCTACGTTCATCTACAATGGGTGCAAGCCAGTTTTGCACATGCAGAATACTCGGGTTAAACTTGATGAGCCTAGCATATGTAGATATGGCCTCGGAACACTGAGACCGAAAGTTTGAGCGTGAATCATATAGTAGATATGATCAACATAGTGATGTTCACCATTGAAAACTACTCCATCTCACGTGATGATCGGACATGGTTTAGTTGATTTGGATCACGTGATCACTTAGATGATTAGAGGGATGTCTATCTAAGTGGGAGTTCTTAAGTAATATGATTAATTGAACTTTAATTTATCATGAACTTAGTCCTGATAGTATTTTGCAAATAATGTTGTAGATCAATAGCTCGTGTTGTTGCTTCCCTATGTTTTATATTTGTTGCTAGAGAAAACTAAGTTGAAAGATGATAGTAGCAATGATGTGGACTGGGTCCGTGATATGAGGTTTATCCTCATTGCTGCACAGAAGAATTATGTCCTTGATGCACTGCTAGGTGACAGACCTATTGCAGGAGCAGATGCAGACGTTATGAACGTTTGGCTAGCTCAATATGATGACTACTTGATAGTTTAGTGCACCATGCTTAACAGATTAGAATCGGGACTTCAAAGACGTTTTGAACGTCATGGACCATATGAGATGTTCCAGGAGTTGAATTTAATATTTCAAGCAAATACCCAAGTTGAGAGATATGAAGTCTCTAACAAGTTCTATAGCTAAAAAGATGGAGGAGAATTGCTCAACTAGTGAGCATGTGCTCAGATTGTCTGGGTACTACAATCGCTTGAATCAAGTGGGAGTTAATCTTCCAGATAAGATAGTGATTGACAGAGTTCTCAAGTCACCATCACCATGCTAGTAGAACTTCGTGATGAATAATAGTTTGCAAGGGATGACGAAAACGATTCCCGAGCTCTTCGTGATGCTGAAATCGACGAAGGTGGAAATCAAGAAAGAGCATCAAGTGTTGATGATTGACAAGACCACTAGTTTCAAGAAAAGGGCAAAGGGAAAGAAAGGGAACTTCAAGTAGAATGGCAAGCAAGTTGTCACTCCCGTGAAGAAGCCCAAAGCTGGAGCAAAGCCTGAAACTAAGTGCTTCTACTACAAAGGAAATGGTCAATGGAAGCGGAAATGCCCTGAATATTTGGTGGATAAGTAGGATGGCAAAGTGAACAAGGGTATATTTGATATACAGGTTATTGATGTGTACCTTACTAGTGTTTATAGTAGTCCCTGGGTATTTGATACTTGTTCGGTTGCTAAGATTAGTAACTCGAAAAAGGAGGTACAGAATAAACTGAGACTAGTTGAGGGCGAAGTGACAATGTGTGTTGGAAGTAGTTCCAAGATTGATGTGATCATCATCGCACACTCCCTAAACTATCGGGATTAGTGTTAAACCTAAATAAATGTTATTTGGCATTTGCGTTGAGCATGAATATGATTTGATCATGTTTATTGCAATACGGTTATTCATTTAAAGTCAGAGAATAATTGTTGTTCTGTTTACATGAATAAAACCTTTGATGGTAATACACCCAATGAAAATAGTTTGTTGGATCTCGATCGTAGTGATACACATATTCATAATATTGATGCCAAAAGATGCAAAGTTGATAATGATAGTGCAACTTATTTGCGGCACTGCCGTTTGGGTCATATCGATGTAAAGCACATGAAGAAACTCCATAAAGATGGACTTTTGGAATCACTTGGTTATGAATCATACCGATGTATGTGGTGCAATGAGTGTTGATGCTCGTGGTGGGTATCGTTATTTTCTGTCCTTCACAGATGATTTGAGCAGATATAAGTATATCTACTTAATGAAGCACAAGTCTGAAACATTTGAAAACTTTCAAGAATTTTAGAGTGAAGTGGAGAATCATCGTAACAAGAAAATAAAGTTTCTACGATCTGATCGTGGAGGAGAATATTTGAGTTACGAGTTTGGCCTTCATTTAAAACAATGTGGAATAGTTTCACAGCTCATGCCACATGGAACACCACAGTGTAATGGTGTGTCCGAACGTCGTAACCGCACTTTATAGGATATGGTGCGATCTATGATGTATCTTACCGATTTACCACTATCGTTTTGGGGTTATGCATTAGAGACAGCTGCATTCACTTTAAATAGGGCACCATCAAAATCCGTTGAGACGACGCCTTATGAACTGTGGTTTGGCAAGAAACCAAAATTGTCGTTTCTTAAAGTTTGGGGCTACGATGCTTATGTGAAAAAGTTATCAACCTGATAAGCTCGAACCCAAATCGGAGAAGTGCGTCTTCATAGAATACCCAAAGGAAACTATTGGGTACACCTTCTATCACATATCCGAAGGCAAGTTATTCGTTGCTAAGATGGATCCTTTCTAGAGAAGGAGTTTCTCTCGAAAGAAGTGAGTGGGAGGAAAGTAGAGCTTGATAAGGTAATTGTACCTTCTCCCGAATTGGAAAGTAGTTCATCACAGAAATCAGTTCCAGTGATTCCTACACCTTAGTGAGGAAGCTAATGATGATGATCATGAAACTTCAAATTAAGTTACTAC
Source organism: Triticum aestivum (assembly GCF_018294505.1). Classification (NCBI taxonomy): domain Eukaryota; kingdom Viridiplantae; phylum Streptophyta; class Magnoliopsida; order Poales; family Poaceae; genus Triticum; species Triticum aestivum. The sequence goes on along the minus strand of NC_057795.1, from coordinate 127,734,148 downwards.
AGAACCTCATAGTTCTTCCAAAGTACAGTCCGCACCAGAGTGGTACGATAATCCTATTCTGGAAGTCATGTTACTAGACCATGATGAACCTACGAACCATGAGGAAGCGATGATGAGCCCAGATTCCGCGAAATGGCTTGAAGGCATGAAATCTGAGATGGGATCCATGTATGAGAACAAAGTGTGGACTTTGGTGAACTTGCCCGATGATAGGCAAGCCATAGAAAATAAATGGATCTTCAAGAGGAAGACATACGCTAATAATAGTGTTACTATCTACAAAGCTCGACTTGTCGCGAAAAGTTTTTCGACAAGTTCAAGGTGTTGAATACGATGAGATTTTCTCACTCGTATCGATGCTTAAGTCTGTCCGAATCATGTTAGCAATTGCCACATTTAATGAAATCTGGCAAATGGATGTCAAAACTGCATTCCTTAATGGATTTATTAAAGAAGAGTTGTATATGATGCAACCAGAAGGTTTTGTTAATCCTAAAGGTGCTAACAAAATGTGCAAGCTCTAGCGATCCATCTATGGACTGGTGCAAGCATCTTGGAGTTGGAATATACGCGTTGATGAGTTGATCAAAGCATATGGTTTTATACAGACTTTTGGAGAAGCCTGTACTTACAAGAAAGTGAGTGGGAGCTCTGTAGCATTTCTAAAACTATATGTAGATGACATATTGTTGATTGGAAATGATATAGAAATTCTGGATAGCATAAAAGGATACTTGAATAAGAGATTTTTCAAAGAAAGACCTCGGTGAAGCTGCTTACACATTGAGCAATAAGATCTATGGAGATAGATCAAGACGCTTGATAAGTTTTTTCAATGAGTACATACCTTGATAAGATTTTGAAGTAGTTCAAAATGGAACGGTCAAAGAAGGAGTTCTTGCCAGTGTTACAAGGTGTGAAGTTGAGTAAGACTCAAAACCCGACCATGGCAGAAAATAGAAAGAGAATGAAAAGTCATTCCCTATGCCTCAGTCATAGGTTCTATAAAGTATGCTATGCTGTGTACCAGACCTATTGTACGCTCTGAGTTTGGCAAGGGAATACAATTTTGATCTAAGAGTAGATCACTGGACAGCGGTCAAGAATATCCTTAGTGAGGACTAAGGAAATATTTCTCTATTATGGAGGTGATAAAAGAGTTCGTTGTAAAGAGTTATCTCGGTGCAAGCTTTTACACCGATCCAGATGACTCTAAGTCTCAATCTGGATACATATTGAAAGTGGGAGCAATTAGCTAGATTAGCTCCATGAAGAGCATTGTAGACATAGAATATTTGTAAAATACATACGGCTCTGAATGTGACAGACCCGTTGACTAAACTTCTCTCACGAGAAAAACATGATCATACCTTAGTACTCTTTGGGTGTTAATCACATAGCGATGTGAACTAGATTATTGACTCTAGTAAACCCTTTGGGTGTTGGTCACATGACGATGTGAACTATGGGTGTTTATCATATACAGATATGAATATTGGTGTTGAATCACATGATGATGTGAACTAGATTATTGACTCTAGTGCAAGTGGGAGACTGAAGGAAATATGCCCTAGAGGCAATAATAAAGTTATTATTTATTTCCTTATTTCATGATAAATGTTTATTATTCATGCTAGAATTGTATTAACCGGAAACTTAGTACATGTGTGAATACATAGACAAACAAAGTGTCACTAGTATGCCTCTACTTGACTAGCTCGTTGAATCAAAGATGGTTAAGTTTCCTAGCCATAGACATGAGTTGTCATTTGATTAACAGGGTCACATCAATAGAGAATGATGTGATTGACTTGACCCATTCCGTTAGCTTAGCACTTGATCGTTTAGTATGTTGCTATTGCTTTCTTCATGACTTATACATGTTCCTATGACTATGAGATTATGCAACTCCCGAATACCGGAGGAACACTTTGTGTGCTACCAAACGTCACAAAATAACTGGGTGATTATAAAGGTGCTCTACAGATGTCTCCGATGGTACTTGTTGAGTTGGCGTATTTTGAGATTAGGATTTGTCACTCCGATTGTCGGAGAGGTATCTCTGGGCCCTCTTGGTAATGCACATCTCTATAAGCCTTGCAAGCAATGTGACTAATGAGTTAGTTGCGGGATGATGTATTACGGAATGAGCAAAGAGGCTTGCCAGTAACGAGATTGAGCTAGGTATTGAGATACTGACGATCGAATCTCGGGCAAGTAACATACCGATGACAAAGGGAACAACGTATGTTGTTATGCGGTTTGACCGATAAAGATCTTCATAGAATATGTGGGAGCGCATCCAGGTTCCGCTATTGGTTATTGACCAGAGACGTGTCTCGGTCATGTCTACATAGTTCTCGAACCCATAGGGTCCGCACGCTTAACGTTCGGTGACGATTTGTATTATGAGTTATGTGTTTTGATGTACCGAAGGTAGTTCGGAGTCCCGGATGAGATCGGGGACATGACGAGGAGTCTCGAAATGGTCAAGACGTAAAGATCGATATATTGGACGACTATATTCGGACATCGGAAAGGTTTTGAGTGATTCAGGTGTTTTTCGGAGTACCGAAGAGTTACGGGAATTCGTATTGGGCCTTAATGGGCCATACGGGAAAGGAGAGAAAGGCCTCAAAGGGTGGCCGCACCCCCTCCCCATGGACTGGTCCGAATTGGACTGGGGGGGGGGGGGGCTTCCTTCCTTCTCCTTCTCCCTTCCCTTTTTTCGATTCCATGTGGGAGGTGGAATCCTACTATGACTTGGGAGTCCTGGTAGGACTCCACACTTGGGCGTGCCCTATTGGGGCCGGCCTCCTCCTCCCTCCATCCTTTATATACGTGGCCAAGGGGCACCCCATAGACACACAAGTTGATCTGTTGATCTCTCCCAGCCGTGTGCGGTGCCCCCCTCCACCATATTCCACCTCGGTAATATCGTAGCGGTGCTTAGGCGAAGCCCTGCGTCGGTAGCATCACCGACACCATCATCACGCCGTCGTGCTGACGAAACTCTCCCGCAAAGCTCTGCTGGACCGGAGTTCGTGGGACGGCATCGAGTTGAACGTGTGCTAAACTTGGAGGTGCCGTACGTTCGGTACTTGGATTGGTCGGATCGTGAAGACGTACGACTACATCAACCGCATTATGCTAACGCTTCTGCTTTCGGTCTACGAGGGTACGTGGACTCACTCTCCCCACTCTTTGCTATGCATCACCATGATCTTGCGTGTGCCTAGGAAAATTTTGAAATTACTACGTTCCCCAACAGAAAGTACATGTGTTGTGTTTGATCAACATGATGAGAAGGCGCCGCGAGGAAGACGCATTGCCGGTAAAGACTGTACCATCAAGTTTTCCTTCTGGATAATATCTCGCCTTGAGAACTTGTGCACACAAAATCCTGCCTAGATAATAATCTCCATGCTTGATGAGCCAACAAAGCCTCGTTGAACAAACGGAAGTTGTGGAAACCTGCACCACCCCTATCTTTGGGTTGTAAAAGGTGATCGCAACTTTTTCATCAGTGAACTTTCCCTTATCACTTCGGGGAGCCCCAACAAAAAATTCTCACCATTCTCGTGAGACCATCACATACCGAAAATAGTACTTTGAACACACCAATAATATAGGTCAGCAGGACCTGAGCCACTAACCTAGTTAGAACCTCTCTACCGGGCTGAGCTAGGTGCTCATCTCCCAACTGAATAAGCCGTTTTGTGACTTGTTTGAAGTTTCTGAAATCTGGCCTTTGACATACGTATTTCTGGGGTTGGGAGACCCAAATGCTTCTCCTCGAAGACAGAACTTGTAACACTAAAGATGATGGTCTCGCAAGTGCTATTTCATGTAAAGAGTAACATCAAAGTTAGACGTTGTAGGTCAGAGAAGGATAAAGAAAAACTATTATTTGGGGAGTCGCACAATACGCATGTGTGAAAAATTATTTCATTTTTGTCTTGGGTTACGCCACTATTATTGCATTTTGTCTTTAATAAATATGAAATTTTCAACTCATCATCCTTTTATTTTCTGCAAGCAATTTCTCAAATTCACGCATTTCATGCATGTGATGGATCATGGAAGTGGTGTATTTGAAGGTGACTCCATCATATGGCGAATGGCAATCCTGTAAAAACGATAATAAAAGAAATATTTGAAAGTGTTTATTTAATTATTTTATTAGTTTTCTCGCAAAGAAAAAACTCTTTCTTAGCTGGGCCTATATCTATAGCCTGTTTGAGATCTGCCGGGCCGAGTGGTTTCGGCCCCAGGTAAAGGCCAGGCGGGAGCTATAAATTTGATTTATGTTTTGCCGCTCCCCAAACCTAAATAACGTTGTATTTCTTACCAAATTTTCTGTGGGGAGCGTTTCCTACCATATTTGATGGCCGAGATAAGATTGTATCGAATTAAAACTTGACAGACAGCCGTGCACGTAGACGCTGTCAACAGCTTACAACCCTCCATTTCTGGGCTCTACACCACTACATAAGCACTCCATCTACGGCACCCCATGGCATCATCCACCCCTAATTCCATTGCTGCAAAACCCCAAGCATAAACAAGAGAAGCCTCGACTAGACAGTAGACACAAACCACACATCGCTCGCCATCCACGACGTACGCGCTGCAATGGCGGGCTGGTCCTCTCTCGCGTACGACCTCGTCATCGAAGTCGGCGACCGTCTCCTCGCCGCCGGCGACCTTGACTTCTACATGAACATGCGGGCCGTCTGCCGCGGCTGGCGTGACGCAACCGACAGCCCTAGGGCCAATCCGGCGGACCCTCGCTTCCTCCTCCGGCAGTGGGTCCTGCTGGACGAGAAGTTCCCAAAGAGGGGTGACGCCCTCGCCGCCGGCCGCCTCTTCCTCAACACCACGGGACGCTCCGTCCGCAGAGAGCTCCCATGCCTCCCCAACCACTACTTCGTGACGAGCACAGGTGGCCTCCTCGTCATGGCAAGCAGGGTCGCTCCACACGCCGTATGCGTCGTCAACCCTATCACGGCTTCCCCCATCACGTTCATGGCGCCCATACCTGATACTGTGCAGCACACCACCGCCTATCTCCACCAGGTTGGCAATGGCATTTCACCCACCCTGGTCCTGGAGATCGGCGTGTCGCGCGACACGGCGTACTCGGCCCAGCCCGACGCCGAGCTCTTCGAGCTGGTGGAGCACACCCTGCTGGACAAGGGGCTCAACATCTGGGGCATCGACCGGCATCAGCAGTGTTGGAATCAACCACGTAGTAGAAGTCCTGTCCGGTATGGACTAGGAGCAGTCACCGACTCGGTTTGGGTTAGCTAGCTTTGTACTAGTATAAATATAGCTGTACCCTACGTTGTAATATCAGATCAATCAAAGCAATAAAAGTACAAAGGCTCGACACGAGCCTGTTGCTATAACTCGGCGTGTTGTCTCGTGAGCTACGGGGTTAATCGATCGGCCGGCTGCGTAGAGCTAGCTAGTGCAAGCTAGCTTCTTCTGGTAGTGTGAAGCTAATCGATCCACCAGGGTGCTTGCCTGCTTATTGTTGCACGTATGTCCGTTGGCCAAAGTATCGGCCAACCGGGACTCGACGGAAAGTACTCGTCGGTGTTCGTACGTTTGGGACCGAAGCCAACAATTGGTATCTAGAGCCAGGTTGATCTTCTAGTAACGGAAGGTCCTGACGGGCAAGGAGATCGTGGAATCGTCCGGAGCGGCTAAAGTACTTGCCGTACCTGGTACGTCATACCCACGGTTTGATCGCGAGAACTTCGGGTCTGGAAGGCCCTCATGGAGTGTGGTCTCCGCGCCAATGAGCTATGGGACGTGGTCGATCCAGGAGGCGACGCGTTCAAGAAGGAGGGAGCCGAGCACCGGAAGGATCGGCAGGCGGCGTCAGCGATTTACTCGGTGATGCCGATGGATGTCCTCCAACACCTAATCGCCAAAGAAACGGCGAAGGAGGCGTGGGATACTTTGAAGCTCATGTTCGAGGGACACACCCGCGTCAAGCAAGCCAATCTCCAAACTCTCCTAAGGAATTATGAGACTTTGGTCATGGGCGACAATGAGTCCGTGGATGCGTTCGCTTCACGGGTGGCTACTCTCGTCAATCGGATCCGTGCGCTTGGTGAAAACCTCACGGAGACCTCGGTTGTCCGGCGGTTCTTGCGCGCAGCCCCTCCCCGGTACCTGCAAATTGTCACGGCGATCGAGCAGTGCGTCGATCTCGCGACTCTCTCCATCGACGATCTCGTCGGACGCTACAAAGCTCACGACGAGCGTATGCGGTACAGTCTCGGGGATGGGAGGAATGATGAGAATGTCATGCTCACACGGGCTCAGTGGCTGGTGCTGGACTCAAGGAGAGGTGGCGAGGGCTCTAGCAGCAACACTCGCCAAGATCGTGTGCCAAAAGAACAAAGTAAGAAGAACGCCGGCGACGGCGCTCCGAAGAAGAAGAAGTTTGACAAGCGCAAGATCAAGTGTCACAACTGTGGCATCATGGGGCACTTCAAGTCGGAGTGCAAGAAACCACCGAAGGAGAAAGCTCTCATGGCCAAAGGAGGCGATGATGGAGACATGATGCTCATGGTCGAAGTATGTGAGCTAATGGATGAGGATAGTCCAGCTCCAAAGGCGCCGGCTACAGAGGTTGTCACGCTCGTAGAGGAGGCAGTTTATCTTCATGATAAGAAGAGGATGAACACGTCGAGGCACGTGTGGTACCTCGACACGGGCGCTAGCAACCACATGACCGGCGACAAGGACCAGTTTTCTGAGCTCGGTGTTTCGTGGGAGGCACGGTTCGATTCGGCGACGGACGGACCGTTGACATCGCAGGGCGAGGTACTGTCCTGTTTGAGTTGAAGAATGGCGGTCACAAGGTACTCACAGATGTGTACTATATTCCCAAGCTAAAGAGTAGCATCATAAGTCTTGGCCAACTCGAGGAGCGTGGTTGCAAGATTGTGCTCGAAGATGGCTTTTTATGGGGGTATGATCGTCAGAGGATGTTGATTATGAAGGTGCAGAGGTCACCGAACAGGCTCTACGTCCTCAACTTGGATCGTGTGGATCCGGTATGTCTCCTATCGAGCATGGACGACTCGGCATGGAAGTGGCACGCGCGCTAAGGTCATCTAAATTTCCAGGCTCTTCGGCAACTTGGACAAAAGAAGATGGTATGTGGTCTACCGTGCATCAATCATGTCGACCAAGTGTGCGACGGTTGTCTCATTGGGAAACAAAGGAGAGCCCCGTTCCCAAGAGAGGGAAACTTTAGAGCGAGTAAAGCTCTTGAGTTGGTGCACGGAGACTTGTGCGGACCGATTACACCGGCCACCCCTGCCGGAAACAGATACTTCTTGCTCGTCGTCGACGACTTCAGCAGATTCATGTGGATTGTGTTGTTGAAGACGAAGGATCAAGCTTTGCAAGCTTTCAGGATAATAAAAATGGCGGCTGAAGTAGAATCTGAAGCCAAGCTGAAGGCCCTCCGTATCGATCGGGGGGGGGGGGGTGAGTTCAAGTCCCGTGCATTCACGGACTTTTGCGAAGCTCAAGGCATCAAGAGGTATCTTACGGCGCCATATTCACCGCAGCAAAACGGTGTTGTGGAACGGAGGAATCAAACCGTGGTGGCGATGGCACGAAGCATGTTGAAAAGTAAAGGCATGCCAGGCAAGTTTTGGGGTGAGGCGGTCAATACGGCTGTTTACTTGCTGAACCGGGCTCCAACCAAGAGTGTGGTTGGGATGACGCCGTACGAAGCATGGTACGGACACAAGCCCACGGTTGATCATCTTCGCACTTTCGGGTGCGTAGCGCATGTGAAGACAGTGACCGGGCATACTAGCAAATTGGCGGATCGGAGTACTCCAATGGTGTTGGTTGGCTATGAAAAAGGCACGAAGGCATACCGTGCGTGCAACCCCTCAACCAATAAGGTGGTTGTGACGCGCGACGTGGTCTTTGAAGAAGCAAGGTCATGGAATTGGAACTCCACCGAGCCGGTATACCCGTCTTCCGATGATATTTTCAACGTTGTTTACGATGATTATGAGCATGCAGACATTGGTGATCAACCGGAGACGTCGGCCGCGACAAACGGCGCGGACGGCGCGGCAGAAAATGGAGACGCGCCAGCTACTCCCGCTGCGTCACACGCGCACGAGCAAGAAGGACCGGCTGGTGCGCCTGAAGACACGCCAGGCAGCGCCAGCGGTGCTCGATCTGGTGGCTCACATATGCGTGGAGGCACTGGACGAAGCCCATCAGGAGGCTGTCCACCTCAAAGCCCAGGTGGCTCATCAACCAGCCCGGGAGCAAAAAGCCTGTCCACTGGAGGCGTTTCCAGCAGCCCACGTGCTGCACCACAAGGACATCAAGGCCACGTACGTGAAGGCCATGTACGTGAAGATGATACACATGTTTTGGATTGTTCATCTAATGGAGACACTGGTAGAAAAAGAGGCTTCCGTCCAGCCCCATTAGTCGCGAAACTGTAGGAACCGCGACTAATGAAGCCTTTGGTCGCGGTTCGGAAGAGGCTTCCGTCCAGCCCCATTAGTCGCGAAACTGTAGGAACCGCGACTAATGAAGTCTTTTGTCGCGGTTCGGCAGACGAACCGCGACCAAAGGCTTGGGCCAGGGCGCTCGGTGGCCAGCTGGTGCACGTGAGGGGCTTTAGCCGCGGTTGGCCAGGCGAACCGCGACTAAAGGTGCCCAAAGGCCTTTAGTCGCGGTTGGCCTGGCCAACCGCGACTAAAGCTCCTCCCCTATATATACCAGTTCAGCGCACTCACTTAGCCATTTGGTGCCACTTCTCTTCACAAGGGGGTGTAGGTTTGCTTTTGGTTCCTCTTATGCACACAAGGTGTTTGATGAAATGCCCAACAGTGTGAAACAAACATGATATGAAGTGTTGGAGCCACACTTGAGGTTCCTCCTCGATCGCGGTTAGCAACTTGAACCTTTCATGCATGTGTGTCATTGATAAAATATGCATGTGTGTTGTTCATTGTTTAATTTCTATTGTTTATAGCTAGTTAGTTTAACAAATGCATGATGGTTAATTATATATTTTATATTATAATAATGCAGATGAATCGGCAATGGATGTACGGTAACCGACTCTCCCGCGAGTTCACTATGGGTTTGAAAGATTTCCTCGTAGTGGCTAATGCGAACAAGCAGAAGGGTTTTGTTATCTGTCCATGTGTTGACTGTAAGAATCAGAAGGGTTACTCTTCCTCAAGAGAAGTTCACCTGCACCTGCTTCAGCACGGTTTCATGCCAAGCTATAATTGTTGGACCAAGCATGGAGAAAGAGGGGTTATAATGGAAGAAGATGAAGAAGGGGATGATTTCATCGATGAAAGCTATCTTGCTCATTTCGGTGATACTTTCATGGAGGATGCTGAAGGTGAAGGGGAAGGTGAAGGGGAAGGTGAAGGGGAAGGTGAAGGTGAAGGTGAAGAAGAGGCACGTGATGAGACCGTTGATGATCTTGGTCGGACCATTGCTGATGCACGGAGACGCTGCGAAACTGAAAAGGAGAGGGAGAATTTGGATCGCATGTTAGAGGATCACAGAAAGTCGTTGTACCCCGGATGCGATGATGGTCTGAAAAAGCTGGGCTGCACACTGGATTTGCTGAAATGGAAGGCACAGGCAGGTGTAGCTGACTCGGCATTTGAAAACTTGCTGAAAATGTTGAAGAATATGTTTCCAAAGAATAACGAGTTGCCCGCCAGTACGTACGAAGCAAAGAAGGTTGTCTGCCCTCTAGGTTTAGAGGTTCTGAAGATACATGCATGCATCAACGACTGCATCCTCTACCGCGGTGAATACGAGAATTTGAATGAATGCCCGGTATGCACTGCATTGCATTATAAGATCAGAGGCGATGACCCTGGTGACGATGTTGAGGGCGAGAAACCCAGGAAGAGGGTTCCCGCCAAGGTGATGTGGTATGCTCCTATAATACCACGGTTGAAACGTCTGTTCAGGAACAAAGAGCATGCCAAGTTGTTGCGATGGCACAAAGAGGACCGTAAGTCGGACGGGGAGTTGAGACACACCGCAGATGGAACGCAATGGAGAAAGATCGACAGAGAGTTCAAAGATTTTGCAGCTGACGCAAGGAACATAAGATTTGGTCTAAGTACAGATGGCATGAATCCTTTTGGCGAGCAGAGCTCCAGCCATAGCACCTGGCCCGTGACTCTATGCATCTACAACCTTCCTCCTTGGTTGTGCATGAAGCGGAAGTTCATTATGATGCCAGTGCTCATCCAAGGTCCGAAGCAACCCGGCAACGACATCGATGTGTACCTAAGGCCATTAGTTGATGAACTTTTACAGTTGTGGGGCAGACCTGGTGTCCGTGTGTGGGATGAGCACAAAAAAGAGGAATTTAACCTACGAGCGTTGCTTTTCGTAACCATCAACGATTGGCCTGCTCTTAGTAACCTTTCGGGACTGTCAAATAAGGGATACAATGCATGCACGCACTGCTTACATGAGACTGAAAGTGTACATTTGCCAAATTGTAAGAAGAACGTGTACCTTGGGCATCGTCGATTTCTTCCGAAAATTCATCCAGTAAGAAAGAAAGGCAAGCATTACAACGGCAAGGCAGATCACCGGCCGAAGCCTGCGGAACGCACTGGTGCTGAGGTATTTGATATGGTCAAGGATTTGAAAGTCATCTTTGGAAAGGGTCCTGGCGGACAATCAGTTCCGAAGGGAGCTGACGGGCACGCAGCCATGTGGAAGAAGAAATCTATATTCTGGGAGCTAGAATATTGGAAAGTCCTAGAAGTCCACTCTGCAATCGACGTGATGCACGTTACGAAGAATATTTGCGTGAACCTCCTAAGCTTCTTGGGCGTGTATGGGAAGACAAATGATACAAAGGAAGCACGGCAGGACCAGCAACGTTTGAAAGACCCTGATGACCGGCATCCGGAATGGTTTCAAGGTCGTGCCAGCTACGCTCTGACCAAAGAAGAGAAGGTCATCTTTTTTGAATGCCTGAGCAGTATGAAGGTCCCGTCTGGATTCTCGTCCAATATAAAGGGAATAATAAACATGGCGGAGAAAAAGTTCCAAAACCTGAAGTCTCACGACTGCCACGTGATTATGACACAATTGCTTCCGATTTCTTTGAGGGGGCTCCTGCCGGAAAATGTTCGAGTAGCCATTGTGAAGCTATGTGCATTCCTCAATGCAATCTCTCAGAAGGTAATCAATCCAGAAGATCTACCACGGTTACAGAATGATGTGATCCAATGTCTTGTCAGTTTCGAGTTGGTGTTCCCGCCATCCTTCTTCAATATTATGACGCACCTCTTGGTTCACCTAGTCGAAGAGATTTTCATTCTCGGTCCTGTATTTCTACACAATATGTTCCCCTTCGAGAGGTTCATGGGAGTATTAAAGAAATATGTTCGTAACCGTGCTAGGCCATAAGGAAGCATCGCCAAGGGCTATGGAAATGAGGAGGTAATTGAGTTTTGTGTTGACTTTGTTCCTGACCTTAAGCCGATTGGTCTTCCTCGATCACGGCACGAGGGGAGACTAAGTGGAAAAGGCACGATCGGAAGGAAATCAACGACATGTATGGACGGCCATTCTCTGACTGAAGCACACCACACTGTACTGACCAATTCCAGCTTGGTGGCTCCGTACTTTGAGAAACACAAGAATATTTTACGCTCGGACAACCCGGGGAAGCCTGAATCCTGGATTAGGAAGGCCCACATGGAGACTTTCGGCAGTTGGTTGAGAAAACATTTAATGAATGACAATGATGTTGTAGATCAGCTGTACATGTTGGCCAAGACACCATCTTCGACTATAACGACTTTCCAAGGGTACGAGATAAATGGGAATACATTTTACACGATCGCCCAAGATAAAAAGAGCACCAACCAAAACAGTGGTGTCCGCTTTGATGCAGCAACCGAGAATGGGCAAAAGGTCACATATTATGGTTACATAGAGGAGATATGGGAACTTGACTATGGACCCTCCTTTAAGGTCCCTTTGTTCCGGTGCAAATGGTTCAAGCTAACAGGAGGTGGGGTAAAGGTGGACCAGCAATACGGAATGACAATGGTGAATTTCAACAATCTTGGTTACCTTGACGAACCATTCGTCCTAGCGAAAGATGTCGCTCAGGTTTTCTATTTGAAGGACATGAGTAGCAAACCGAGGAAACGGAAAGATAAGAAAACGATCAGTACATCATGCGATGATCCAAAGCGCCACATTGTTCTTTCAGGGAAAAGAAACATCGTGGGAGTGGAGGACAAGACAGACATGTCAGAAGATTATAATATGTTTGCTGAAATTCCGCCCTTCAAAGTGAACACCGACCCAAGCATTAAGTTAAATGATGAGGATGCTCCATGGATATGGCACAATCGTAAGCAAGCAGGGACACAAGGGAAGAAATGATGTGTAATAATTTATTGTACCAAACTTTGTTGAATGGATCATGTGAATTATATTACCCGTGATGTGTTTGGTGTCCATTTTCGAATTATTCGAGATACCACTGATGATACATGAAATTTGGAGTGATTTAGTCATACTCCTGCCTAGGCGTATAATATGCATACTCGTAGTCTTCATAGCCGCCGCCGTTGTACTGGTAGTCGTCGCCTTCTAAGTTGCCGCCGTCGTCGTCGCTGCTGTCGTCGCTGTCGTACTCCTGCCTAGGCGTATAAATTTTTGAATTGAATTAGTTTTATTTTTCTGAATTTTTTGATATATTATTTGTATTTTTAACATTTTGAATTGAATTAGTTTTATTTTTCTTAATTTTTTGATATATTATTTGTATTCATCTGAGTGAATTGTTCCAGTTTTTCAATCTGCGCGAGCTCGACAAATCTATCATCAGTTGCTACGTTCTGTAAGTGATTTATTTCTACCCCATCTCGTTCATATTGCCTGCACTATATATATGTCCTAACTATATTGTTGTGTCCGCTATTATACATGCAGAATGAAGATTAAGGAATGCAGAGTAAGGAACATCCATGATGTTGGGTTCATTGACCCACACATCGTTAATGGATATGTGTTGGAGCATCACCCCGCCGACATGGAGGCAGACCTGTGGCAGTTTCTTACAAAGCAGGAACTCAAAAGTGATATTCTATTTCCTTACCATTTTGGGTGAGTAATTCTGTCTTGAGCACATTCTCTTTTATTTACTCCATGCATGGTATGTGGCCGGCTAATCGATGAGTTATGCATGACGTACTGTGCATGTATCGTGTCCGCAGGTTCCACTGGATTCTGCTAGTAACTAAAGTTGACACCTCAGAATGTCTCGTCCACGACTCTCTGAATAAGGATCCAAAGCTTTGGGGCGACATGAGAAGAATGCTGCAGAAGTAATTATTTTCATTCATTTGCGCTCTATATCGATCGGCCTATTTCGTTCATTTCCTAATATCAAGTAACTAATAACTCTCTTGTTCATTTAATTTTCTTTGCCTCTTAGGGTTTGGAGACGGTTCGTAGATACAAAGGTCGGTGAATTCAAAAAAGAGCTAGAATTCAAAAGGTCAAAGGCTAAGAATGGTGAGGATATTCAGCCAGCGGGGACCAATCTATGTGCATACTATGTCTGTGAGATGATCCGGAGATACACCTCTGAGCGGGTTCCGAGTGATACCAATGCTCAGAGGAATAACCTCCGGATGATGCTTAGTCCAGAAGCTCGCTTCCGACCACTTCAAGAGGAACTAGCTGGATGGTTCAGGAGGGAAGTCCTCCATCCTAAAGGAGAACACCATTACGAGGACGTAGAACTTTATATGCATTAAATTATGTCTGGAAACTTGTTCAAAATTGTATATGGTCATCCGATGATATTGAATATATATTGTATATTCCTCTTGAATTCTTTTTGGTTCTAATTTCAAATTTGTTTGAAATTGTACATTCATATGCATGTATGTAGTACCGTAGAATATGTGAAACTCCTTCAAAATTAAAATAAAGCACAAAAGAAATAAAACAATACAAATTAAACAGAAAACAGGTTTAGGGGGGGGGGCTAAAACCCTAAACCTGCGGCGGCCTTTAGTCGCGGTTGGCCAGAAGAACCGCGACTAAAGGTCCTCCGCCCCGACGGCCGCCTGGCGCCCACGTGGACGGGCCTTTAGTCGCGGTTCTTAAGCAACCGCGACTAAAGGGTGGGGCCTTTAGTCGCGCCCGTTCGGTCGCGGTTGCGCAACCGCGACTAATGGCAGTTGCGAACCGCGACCAAAGGCCCTTTTTCCACCAGTGAGATGCAGCCAGTTCGGAGGAACAGGATTCGCCAGAAATTGGGAGTTTGGAAACTCCGGATGAAAATTCCTCGTCTTCGACTGAACAGGAGACAAGGGAACGTCCGCCGACACCAGTCCGTCTTCGGCCAGTGGCGGATTTATATCCGAAGAAAAATCCAGTGAAAATAAAAAGAAGAGGACGACAGTGTCTGCTTAGCGTCGAGGAACCGACGAAATTTGAAGATGCAAATACGGAGAAGTGTTGGCGTCGTGCTATGGATGAGGAGTTGGGATCGATTCGAGACAACAATACATGGGAGCTCGTGGATCCACCCAACGACCATAAAATCATAGGGCTCAAGTGGGTGTACAAGGTCAAGAAAGATGCCGAAGGAAACTTGGTGAAGCATAAGGCAAGGCTCGTAGCCAAAGGATACGTGCAAGAGCAAGGTGTAGACTTCGAGGAAGTGTTCGCTCCTGTCACAAGGATGGAATCGGTGAGGCTAGTTATAGCTCTCGCGGCTCAAGAATCTTGGAGGCTACATCACATGGATGTAAAATCCGCCTTTTTGAACGGGGAGTTAAAAGAAGAAGTGTATGTGAAGCAACCACCGGGTTACATCAAAAAGGGAGAGGAGCACAAGGTGTTGAAACTACACAAGGCATTGTACGGGCTATGCCAAGCTCCTCGGGCGTGGAACATCAAGCTTGATCGTACACTAGTTTCTCTTGGTTTTGAGAAAAGTCCACTAGAGCATGCTATGTACAAGCGAGGTAAAGGTAAGGATCGTCTCCTAGTGGGCATCTATGTTGATGATCTCTTGATAACTGGAGCAGATGAGGAGGAGATTGCTAAATTCAAGCTACAAATGAAGGAGCTTTTCAAGATGAGTGATCTAGGGCTCTTGACTTACTATCTCGGGATCGAGGTACAGCAAAAGCCGGAGGGAATCACGTTATGCCAGGAGGCATATGCAAAGAAGATTCTTGAAAGCTGTAGCATGGAGGACTGCAATCCAAGTCATGTTCCAATGGAGCCTCGACTTAAACTTAGCAAGAGGAGCCAAGCACCCGCGGTTGATGCAACGGACTATAGAAGTGTGGTCGGAAGCCTAAGGTATCTTGTGAATACACGACCAGACTTGGCCTATTCCGTTGGCGTAGTGAGTCGCTTCATGGAAGCACTCACGACAGAATATTGGGCAGCTGTGAAACAAATACTCAGGTACATCAAAGGGACAACTAACTTCGGTTGTGTCTATTTGAGAGAGAAGCGGAAGGAGATGGTGGAGCTACTTGGCTACAGTGATAGCGACTTGGCAGGAGATATTGACGACCGTAAAAGTACCTCGGGCGTGGCATATTTCTTGGGAAGAAGCATAGTGAGTTGGCTATCACAAAAGCAGAAGGTGGTCGCATTATCATCCTGTGAAGCGGAGTATATTGCAGCTGCAACCGCGGCGGGTCAAGGTGTGTGGCTAGAAAGGCTACTCGGTGACCTCACTGACAAGGAACCGGAAGGAGTGGTACTTTATGTTGACAACAAGTCCACGATTGCTCTATGTAAGAATCCAGTGCATCATGATAGAAGTAAGCACATTGATAAACGGTATCACTACATACGAGATTGCGTGGAAGAAGGCAAGATTGAAGTCAACTACATTTGCACCGATGATCAGCTTGCAGATATCCTGACCAAGTCTTTGGGACGACAGAAGTTCACGGAGATGCGGGGAAGGATCGGCGTCCAAGCTGTGAAGTGAGGACATCGTGGTTGGGGGGGTGATTGTTGGAATCAACCACGTAGTAGAAGTCCTGTCCGGTATGGACTAGGAGCAGTCACCGACTCGGTTTGGGTTAGCTAGCTTTGTACTAGTATAAATATAGCTGTACCCTACGTTGTAATATCAGATCAATCAAAGCAATAAAAGTACAAAGGCTCGACACGAGCCTGTTGCTATAACTCGGCGTGTTGTCTCGTGAGCTACGGGGTTAATCGATCGGCCGGCTGCGTAGAGCTAGCTAGTGCAAGCTAGCTTCTTCTGGTAGTGTGAAGCTAATCGATCCACCAGGGTGCTTGCCTGCTTATTGTTGCACGTACGTCCGTTGGCCAAAGTATCGGCCAACCGGGACTCGACGGAAAGTACTCGTCGGTGTTCGTACGTTTGGGACCGAAGCCAACAAGCAGGGCATTGATGGTCTCATCAGCCGCATCCTCGCTGTCCTTCCTAACGAAATGTCCTCCATCTATCCCTGCTGCTACTTCCTCGGTTCCCCGGGGGATAACCTGCTCGTCGTCCCCCGTCAATGGCCAGCCCAAGGCGTCGAGGTCTTCAAGGTGGACGTGGAAACAATGGAGATCCGGCCGACAAGGTGCATCGGTAATCACGCTCTGCTCCTCGGTGACAACAGATGCCTGTCCGTCGCTGCTGACAAGCTCCATGCTGTCCAAGGCGAGGAGCTCCATTCCATCCGCCGCAACTGTATCTACTACTATGTCGGTGGCGAAGATCCAGCTCCAGGCATGTGCGTGTACGACCTCACCAATGACAGGGAGGAGCGGCTCGCCCTGTTTGATGCTGGATGGAATGAAACGTGCATCATGGATGAATCGGTCCGTCCCTCCATGCTTCAGAAGCTCATGAACTACTGCACCGATATCAAATGGACCCAGATAAGGCAGGAACAGCGTTACCGGCAATGGCAGGAGATCTACGAGGCGTTACTACAGAGTCGTGCGTGATTGATCTCTCAAGTTGAGAAATGTGTGCTTAATTATATGCATGGGTTATGCATTCCGAATTTCAGGAGTTGAATTTTCTGAGTTTTCTGTGTGATTTATGTCAATTCGAATCTTGTTGATTCATTTGAGTTGAATATTATTATAATTAGCATCTTTAGTTGAGAGGTCAATTGATGAGATTTTCCCCTTCCATGTATGTTTAAAATCATACTTTTCAATTCATGTTTGTTGATTGTGTGAAAATGAAACATGACAGTGCATCAGTTCGTTTATTTGCTAGAGTTTACACCCGTGCTCACATTTCTTTTGGCCAAGTAGGACGTGAGTTTTGGATTCTTCGTCAGAATGATTTCACAAAAGTGGTACAAACATGCACATAGATAATATAAACATGCACTCGCGTAAGCTAATCGACACAGGTTATAGGCGATAGCACATGCATGATGCATGGCAACACAAGATCCCCACTTGTAAGTTAACATAACGTACGACCATGGTAGGATGATGTCTCTCGATATGCTGACCCACATCATCAACATGTTAAAAGGGTGTTAACAGTTAACACATACACACATCATATTATAGGAAATGGAAAATTTCAGTTGCGTAATGCATCCTATATCTTTTCAAAAAAAGATGATTTCGTAAAGCATGGATGCTGAAATCATGGGTGTTAATACAGTGAAGGAGACACAGTGAATTTTAATTACAGTGGACGCATGATGGGTTCCTCGTTAGAGCTAGCTACAGGCTCTCACCATAATTCTTAATAATAAAGAGATGTGACGTACACACCGGAAATGCAAAATGGCTCCTGGGTGTATTTTCTAAATTTCAGAGAAATAGCCATCCGTTTTGTGTTTATTTGGGTGTCTTCTGATAATTTACATGGAAAAGGTAAAATATTGTGGCCTACACGATATAATGAGTTTAGTACTGCAAAAATTGTTTTTCTAGAGCAGACTTGTTTTGCGCAAATCACAACATAATGCATTTTTTCATGAAACTTTGCACACAAATTGATGATAAGAACATTTATGTTTTCGAAGCAGTTCTGGGACATCGTTCGGTCGACCATGGGGCAAGACGTGACACTCGTGTGACTTGGCACCCTAGCAGGGTGCTAGCTCCACACCAGCATCGGGCCCTCTCCAAAGCCTGGCAATTATTAGATTTTAAACAAGGCAAAAGATTTGCCATTTTCATTAATTAAGAATAAGAGTTTGAGCGACAGTAACCGCAACAGCAAAAACAAAGACATTGAGCTAGTCCCGCGACATTATACTACACACATGCTTAGTCCCGCAACGGCAGGAGATTTATAAGGTGTTACTACAGAGTCGTGCGTAGTGAAGTCGTGGTAGTCGGCTCTTCTTCTCCGGCGTGTCCGTCAGGTTGCTTCGACTGTTTGTTGCTGGAAGTCGAAGCAGCGGTAGCGGTGGCCAGGTGGTATACGATGACGCGTGACATGTGGTTCGTTCGGTGATCCTCCGTGACACCAACCTTGCCTAGTTCCTTCGCAGTTCCTCATCGGAGTCGGAGCTGCGTTGTCTTGTGTGGATTGTATGGAGTGTTGTGCTGCAGCTATTAGGGCTGCTGTTTTTCTTTTTCTCTCACCTTCGGGTCTTTTGGTCCTAGGACCTTCGCCACCTTTATTATTTTCCATTGGTCTCTGCTATTATTGTTAGGCTATACGTACACGACCTGTATAGGTCAAGGCTATACGCATTGTGGGCGTTTGAGTGGGTAGCGCACGATAGTGCTAGTGGCACACGATCTTCCTCTCAGACGTGCTCTCTGTAACTGTAGATATGGCCGGCCGATGAGCCTAATGGATGTGTGTGCTGAGTCCCAAAACCTCTCTCCCTCATCTCTCAACTATCATGGCATCAGATGCTCCCGATCGGATCAACCCCTTTGCTCCGATCCCCGATCCCTCTTCCGCTGCCCCCGACGGCACCGCCGCCGCCCCTGGTGACGCGCCCGTGCCTGGCGATGCGCCCACTGACGCCTCTGCGTCCGCCGTCGCCCCACCACCTGCCCTTACCGCCCCGCTGTTGAAGAACGTAGTAATTTCAAAAAGTTTCCTACGCACACGCAAGATCATGGTGATGCATAGCAACGAGAAGGGAGAGTGTTGTCTACGTACCCTCGTAGACCAAAGCGGAAGCGTTGACGCAACGTAGAGGAAGTAGTCGTACGTCCTCCCGGTTCAACCGATCCAAGCACCGTTACTCCGGCACCTCCGAGTTCTTGACACACGTACAGCTCGATGACGCACCCCGATCTCCGATCCAGCAGAGGCACGGGGAGGAGTTCCGTCAGCATGACGGCGTGGTGACGATCTTGATGTTCTACTGTCGTAGGGCTTCGCCTAAGCACCGCTACAATATGACCGAGGTGTAATCTCGTGGAGGGGGGCACCGCACACGGCTAAGGAACGATCTCAATGATCAACTTGTGTCCATGGGGTGCCCCCTACCCCCGTATATAAAGGAGTGGAGGAGGGAAGGGCCGGCCCTCTTCTATGGCGCGCCCTAGGGGAGTCCTACTCCCATCGGGAGTAGGATTCCCCCTTTCCTAGTCCAACTAGGAGTCCTTCCATGTATTAGGAGTAGGAGACAAGGAAGGGGAAGAGAGAAGGGAAGGAAGGAGGGGGTGCGGCCCCTCCCCCTAGTCCAATTCGGACTAGGCCATGGGGGGGCGCGCGGCCTGCCCTAGGCAGGCCCTCTCTCTTTCCCGCAGGGCCCAATAAGGCCCAATACTTCTCCCCGGCGAATTGCCGTAACTCTTCGGTACTCCGAAAAATACCTGAATCACTCAGAACCTTTCCGAACTCCGAATATAGTCGTCCAATATATCGATCTTTACGTCTCGACCATTTCGAGACTCCTCGTCATGTCCCCGATCTCATTCGGGACTCCGAACTCCTTCGGTACATCAAAACTCATAAACTCATAATAAAATTGCCATCGAAACCTTAAGCGTGCGGACCCTACGGTTCGAGAACAATGTAGACATGACCGAGACACGTCTCCGGTCAATAACCAATAGCGGGACCTGGATGCCCATATTGGTTCCTACATATTCTACGAAGATCTTTATCGGTCAGACCGCATAACAACATATGTTGTTCCCTTTGTCATCGGTATGTTACTTGCCCGAGATTCGATCGTCGGTATCCAATACCTAGTTCAATCTCGTTACCGGCAAGTCTCTTTACTCGTTCCGTAATACATCATCTCACAACTAACTCATTAGTTGCAATGCTTGCAAGGCTTAAGTGATGTGCATTACCGAGAGGGCCCAGAGATACCTCTCCGACATTCGGAGTGACAAATCCTAATCTCGAAATACGCCAACCCAACAAGTACCTTTGGAGACACCTGTAGAGCACCTTTATAATCACCCAGTTACGTTGTGACGTTTGGTAGCACACAAAGTGTTCCTCCGGTAAACGGGAGTTGCATAATCTCATAGTCATAGGAACATGTATAAGTCATGGAGAAAGCAATAGCAACATACTAAACGATCAGGTGCTAAGCTAACGGAATGGGTCATGTCAATCAGATCATTCAACTAATGATGTGATCCCGTTAATCAAATAACAACTCTTTGTCCATGGTTAGGAAACATAACCATCTTTGATTAACAAGCTAGTCAAGTAGAGGCATACTAGTGACACTCTGTTTGTCTATATATTCACACATGTATTATGTTTCCGGTTAATACAATTCTAGCATGAATAATAAACATTTATCATGATATAAGGAAATAAATAATAAATTTATTATTGCCTCTAGGGCATATTTCCTTCAGTCTCCCACTTGCACTAGAGTCAATAATCTAGATCACATCACCATGTGATTAACATCGATAATTCACATCATCATGTGATTAACACTCATAGTTCACATCGCCATGTGACCAACACGCAAAGGGTTTACTAGATTCAGTAATCTAGTTCACATCGCTATGTGATTAACTAAGGTGTGATCATGTTTTGCTTGTGAGAGAATCTTAGTCAATGGGTCTTTCACATTCAGATCCGTTATGTATTTTGCAATTTTCTATGTCTACAATGCTCTGCACGGAGCTACTCTAGCTAATTGCTCCCACTTTCAATATGTATCTAGATCGAGACTTAGAGTCATGCAGATCGGTGTCAAAACTTGCATCGACGTAACCCTTTACGATGAACCTTTTTGTCACTTCCATAATCGAGAAACATATCCTTATTCCACTAAGGATAATTTTGACCGCTGTCCAGTGATCTACTCCTAGATCACTATTGTACTCCCTTGCCAAACTCGGTGCAGGGTATACAATAGATCTGGTACACAGCATGGCATACTTTATAGAACCTATGGCCAAGGCATAGGGAATGACTTTCATTCTCTTTCTATCTTCTGCCGTGGTCGGGTTTTGAGTCTTGCTCAATTTCACACCTTGTAACACAGGCAAGAACTCTTTCTTTGACTGTTCCATTTTGAACTACTTCAAAATCTTGTCAAGGTATGTACTCATTGAAAAAACTTATCAAGCGTGTTGATCTATCTCTATAGATCTTGATGCTCAATATGTAAGCAGCTTCACCGAGGTCTTTCTTTGAAAAAATCCTTTCAAACACTCTTTTATGCTTTGTAGAATAATTCTACATTATTTCCGATCTACAATATGTCATTCACATATACTTATCAGAAATGCTGTAGTGCTCCCACTCACTTTATTGTAAATACAGGCTTCAACGCAAGTCTGTATAAAACCATATGCTTTGATCAACTCATCAAAGCGTATATTCCAACTCCGAGATGCTTGCACCAGTCCATAAATGGATCGCTGGAGCTTGCACACTTTGTTAGCTCCCTTTGGATCGATAAAACCTTCTGGTTGCATCATATACAACTCTTCCTCCAGAAACCCATTCAGGAATGCAGATTTTACATCCATTTGCCAGATTTCATAAATTGTGGCGATTGCTAATATGATTCGGACAGACTTAAGCATCGCTACAGTTGAGAAAATCTCATTGTAGTCAACACCTTGAACTTGTCAAAAAACCTTTTTGCGACAAGTCGAGCTTTGTCGATAGTAACACTACTATCAACGTCCGTCTTCCTCTTGAAGATCCATTTATACAATATGGCTTGCCGATCATCGGGCAACTCCACCAAAGTCCACACTTTGTTATCATACATGGATCCCATCTCAGATTTCAGGGCCTCTAGCCATTTTGCGGAATCTGGGTTCATCATCGCTTCCTCATAGTTCGTAGGTTCATCATGGTCTAGTAACATGATTTCCAGAACAGGATTACCGTACCACTCTGGTGCGGACCGTACTCTGGAAGACCTACGAGGTTCGGTAGTAACTTGATCTGAAGTTACATGATCATCATCATTAGCTTCCTCACTAATTGGTATAGTAGTCACAAGAACAAATTTCTGTGATGAACTACTTTCCAATAAGGGAACAGGTACAGTTACCTCATCAAGTTCTACTTTCCTCCCACTCACTTCTTTCGAGAGAAACTCCTTCTCTAGAAAGGATCCATTATTAGCAGTGAATGTTTTGCCTTCGGATCTATGATAGAAGGTGTACCCAACAATTACCTTTGGGTATTCTATGAAGACGCACTTCTCCGATTTGGGTTTGAGCTTATCAGGATGAAACTTTTTCACATAAGCATCACAGCCCCAAACTTTAAGAAACAACAACTTTGGTTTCTTGCTAAACCACAGTTTATATAGTGTCGTCTCAACGGATTTAGATGGTGCCCTATTTAACGTGAATGCAGTTATCTCTAATGCATGATCCCAAAACGATATTGGTAAATCGGTAAAAAACATCATAGATTGTACTATATCCAATAAAGTATGGTTATGACATCGGACACACCATTATGATGTGGTGTTCCAGGTGGCATGAATTTGTGAAACTATTCCACATTGTTTTAATTGAAGACCAAACTTGTAACTCAAATATTTGTCTCCGCGATCAGATCGTAGAAACTTTATTTTTCTTGTTACGATGATTTTTCCACTTCACTCTGAAATTCTTTGAACCTTTCAACTATTTCAGACTTATGTTTCATCAAGTAGATATACCCATATCTGCTCAAATCATCTTGTGAAGGTCAGAAAATAACGATACTTGCCACAAGCATCAACACTCATTAGATCGCATACATCGGTATGTATTATTTCCAATAAGTCAGTAGCTTGTTCCATTGTTCCGGAGAACGGAGTTTTAGTCACCTTTCACAAAAGGCATGGTTCGCAAGCATCAAATGATTCATAACCAAGTGATTCCGAAAATCCATCTTTATGGAGTTTCTTCATGCGCTTTGCACCGATATGACCAAAAACGGCAGTGCCACAAATAAGTTGCACTGTCATTATTAACTTTGCATCTTTTGGTTTCAATATTATGAATATGTGTATCACTACGATCGAGATCCAATGAACCATTTTCATTGGGTGTGTAACCATATAAGGTTTTATTCATGTAAACAGAACAACAATTTATTCTCTTACTTAAATGAATAACCGTATTGCAATAAACACGATCAAATCATATTCATGCTCAACGCAAACACCAAATAGCATTTATTTAGGTTCAACACTAATCCCGAAAGTATAGGGAGTGTGCGATGATGATCATATCAATCTTGAAACTACTTTCAACACACATCGTCACTTCACCCTTAACTAGTTTCTGTTTATTCTGCAACTCCCGTTTCGAGTTACTACTCTTAGCAACTGAACCAGTACCAAATACCGAGGGGTTGCTATAAACACTAGTAAAGTACACATCAATAACATGTATATCAAATATACCTTTGTTCACTTTGCCATCCTTCTTATCCACCAAATTCTTGGGGTAGTTCTGCTTCCAGTGACCAGTCCCTTTGCAGTAGAAGCACTTAGTCTCAGGCTTAGGTCCAGACTTGGGCTTCTTCACTTGAGCAGCAACTTACTTGCCGTTCTTCTTGAAGTTCCCTTCTATCCCTTTGCCCTTTTCTTGAAACTAGTGGTCTTGTTAACCATCAACACTTGATGTTCTTTCTTGATTTCTACCTTCATCGATTTCATCATCATGAAAAAACTCGGGAATCATATTCATCATCCCTTGCATACTATAGTTCATCATGAAGTTCTACTAACTTGGTGATGGTGACTAGAGAATTCTGTCAATCACTATCTTATCTGGAAGATTAACTCCCACTTGATTCAAGCGATTGTAGTACCCAGACAATCTGAGTACATGCTCACTAGTTGAGCGATTCTCCTCCATCTTTTAGCTATAGAACTTGTTGGAGACTTCATATCTCTCAACTCGGGTATTTGCTTGAAATATTAGCTTCAACTCCTAGAACATCTCATATGGTTCATGATGTTCAAAATATCTTTGAAGTCCCGATTCTAAGCCATAAAGCATGGTGCACAAAACTATCAAGTAGTCATTATATTGAGCTAGCCAAACGTTCATAACGTCTGCATCTGCTCCTGCAATAGGTCTGTCACCTAGCGGTGCATTAAGGACATAATTCTTCTGTGCAGCAATGATGATAAATCTCAGATCGCGGATCCAATCCGCATCATTGCTACTAACATTTTTCAACACAATTTTCTCTAGGAACATATCAAAATAAACATATGAAAGCAACAACGCGAGCTATTGATCAACATAATTTGCAAAATACTACCAGGACTAAGTTCATGATAAATTTAAGTTCAATTAATCATATTACTTAAGAACTCCCACTTAGACAGACATCTCTCTAGTCATCTAAGTGATCACGTGATCCAAATCAACTAAACCATAACCGATCATCACGTGAGATGGAGTAGTTTTCAATGGTGAACATCACTATGTTGATCATATCTACTATATGATTCACGCTCGACCTTTCGGTCTCCGTGCTCCGAGGCCATATCTGCATATGCTAGGCTCGTCAAGTTTAACCTGAGTATTCCGCGTGTGCAAAACTGGCTTGCACCCGTTGTAGATGGACGTAGAGCTTATCACACCCGATCATCACGTGGTGTCTGGGCACGACGAACTTTG
This sequence comes from Triticum aestivum, assembly GCF_018294505.1. Classification (NCBI taxonomy): domain Eukaryota; kingdom Viridiplantae; phylum Streptophyta; class Magnoliopsida; order Poales; family Poaceae; genus Triticum; species Triticum aestivum. The sequence goes on along the minus strand of NC_057795.1, from coordinate 127,709,044 downwards.
GCAACGGTGCATACTCAGGGAGAACACTTCTTGATAATTAGTGAGAGATCATCTTAAAATGCTACCGTCAATCAAAGCAAGAATAAGATGTATAATAGATAAACATCATATGCAATCAAAATATGTGACATGATATGGCCATGATCATCTTGCGCTTTTGATCTCCATCTCCAAAGTACTGTCATGATCTCTATCGTCACCGGCATGACACCATGATCTTCATCATCTTGATCTATATCAATGTGTCATCACATGGTTGTCTCACCAACTATTGCTCTTGCAACTATTGCTATCGTATAGCGATAAAGTAAAGCAATTATTTGGCACTTGCATCTTATGCAACAAAGAGACATCCATAGGGCTTCTGCCAGTTGCCGATAACTTCAATAAAACATGATCATCTCATACAACAACTTATATCTCATCACGTCTTGACCATATCACATCACAACATGCCCTACAAAAACAAGTTAGACGTCCTCTACTTTGTTGTTGCAAGTTTTACATGGCTGCTACGGGCTTAAGCAAGAACCAATCTCACCTACGCATCAAAACCACAACGATAGTTTGTCAAGTTGGTGCTGTTTTAACCTTCGCAAGGACCGGGCATAGCCACACTCGGTTCAACTAAAGTTGGAGAAACTGACACCCGCTAGTCACCTGTGTGCAAAGCACGGCGGTAAAACCAGTCTCGCGTAAGCGTACGCGTAATGTCGGTCCGGGCCGCTTCATCCAACAATACCGCCGAACCAAAGTATGACATGCTGGTAAGCAGTATGACTTATATCGCCCACAACTCACTTGTGTTCTACTCGTGCATATAACATCAAACCAAAAAACCTAGGCTCTGATACCACTGCTGAAGAACGTAGTAATTTGAAAAAATTTCCTACACACACGCAAGATCATGGTGATGCATAGCAACGAGAAGGGAGAGTGTTGTCTACGTACCCTCGTAGACCAAAGCGGAAGCGTTGACGCAACGTAGAGGAAGTAGTCGTACGTCCTCCCGGTTCAACCGATCCAAGCACCGTTACTCCGGCACCTCCGAGTTCTTGACACACGTACAGCTCGATGACGCACCCCGATCTCCGATCCAGCAGAGGCATGGGGAGGAGTTCCGTCAGCATGATGGCGTGGTGACGATCTTGATGTTCTACTGTCGCAGGGCTTCACCTAAGCACCGCTACAATATGACCGAGGTGTAATCTCGTGGAGGGGGGCACCGCACACGGCTAAGGAACGATCTCAATGATCAACTTGTGTCCATGGGGTGCCCCCTACCCCCGTATATAAAGGAGTGGAGGAGGGTAGGGCCGGCCCTCTTCTACGGCGCGCCCTAGGGGAGTCCTACTCCCACCGGGAGTAGGATTCCCCCTTTCCTAGTCCAACTACTCCCACCGGGAAGAGAGAAGGGAAGGAAGGAGGGGGTGCGACCCCTCCCCCTAGTCCAATTCGGACCAGGCCATGGGGGGGCGCGCGGCCTGCCCTAGGCAGCCCCTCTCTCTTTCCCGCAAGGCCCAATAAGGCCCAATACTTCTCCCTGGCGAATTCCCGTAACTCTCCGGTACTCCGAAAAATACCCGAGTCACTCGGAACCTTTCCGAACTCCGAATATAGTCGTCCAATATATCGATCTTTATGTCTCGACCATTTCGAGACTCCTCGTCATGTCCCCGATCTCATCCGGGACTCCGCACTCCTTCGGTACATCAAAACTCATAAACTCATAATAAAATTGTCATCAAAACCTTAAGCGTGCGGACCCTACGGTTCGAGAACAATGTAGACATGACCGAGACACGTCTCCGGTCAATAACCAATAGCGGGACCTGGATGCCCATATTGGTTCCTACATATTCTACGAAGATCTTTATCGGTCAGACCGCATAACAACATACGTTGTTCCCTTTGTCATCGGTATGTTACTTGCCCGAGATTCGATCGTCGATATCCAATACCTAGTTCAATCTCGTTACCGGCAAGTCTCTTTACTCATTCCGTAATACATCATCTCACAACTAACTCATTAGTTGCAATGCTTGCAAGGCTTAAGTGATGTGCATTACCGAGAGGGCCCAGAGATACCTCTCCGACATTCGGAGTGACAAATCCTAATCTCGAAATACGCCAACCCAACAAGTACCTTTGGAGACACCTGTAGAGCACCTTTATAATCACCCAGTTACGTTGTGACGTTTGGTAGCACACAAAGTGTTCCTCCGGTAAACGGGAGTTGCATAATCTCATAGTCATAGGAACATGTATAAGTCATGGAGAAAGCAATAGCAACATACTAAACGATCAGGTGCTAAGCTAACGGAATGGGTCATGTCAATCAGATCATTCAACTAATGATGTGATCCCGTTAATCAAATAACAAGTCTTTGTCCATGGTTAGGAAACATAACCATCTTTGATTAACAAGCTAGTCAAGTAGAGGCATACTAGTGACACTCTGTTTGTCTATATATTCACACATGTATTATGTTTCCGGTTAATACAATTCTAGCATGAATAATAAACATTTATCATGATATAAGGAAATAAATAATAACTTTATTATTGCCTCTAGGGCATATTTCCTTCACCCGCATGCGGCTCTTCCCGGCCCTCCTCAAGCGGTTGTACCCACTGCTGCTCCCCTCCCTGGCTCCGTGCTCCAAACGATCGACATCCGCCGGCATGTGCCGGTCACCCTGGACCTCCTCGCCGGCAAATACGCGCAGTGGCATCGCCACTTCGACACGGCGATCGACATGTTCGGTCTCCATGACCATGTTGACACCGCGGCTCTCCCACGCTTCGATGACCCCGAATGGGCCATGGCGGACCACGCCGTCGTCCACTGGCTCAACACCACCGTCTCCCCCGAGCTTCTAGACGCGGTGATGCAGAACGAGGACACTGCACTCACGGTGTGGACGGCGATCGACGCCATCTTCCGGGACAACCAGCTTGCCCGGGCCGTCTACGTCGACGCCGAGTACCACGCCGTCGTCCAGGGCGATATGACGATCATGCAGTACTGCACCAAGCTCAAGACCTACATCGACCAGCTGCGTGACCTGGGGCAGCCCGTGTCCGAGCCGCAGCAGGTATTTCATCTCCTCCGCGGGCTCGGGCGGCAGTTCCATGGCGCCATCCCCCACATCACCTCACGCTCGCCGCTCCCCACCTTCCTCCAAACGCGCTCCTTTCTTCTGCTCGAGGAACACCGCGCTGATCAGGCCGCGCGCATCCAGGGCGCGCACGTGCTCGTCGCCGGGCGTGGGCACACCACCCTCCCTCCAGTCGCTCCTGCACCCGCTGCACCTGACGGTTCTGCCGCGCGTGGCCGTGGCCGTGGACGCCGCCATTGCCGTGGCAACGGCAACCCTGGCGGCCAGCCTGCCGCCCCCTCGCCGCCACGTCTTCCTGGGCTCCCTGCTCCGGCGCCCGGCGCCAACTCCTGGACTGGCCTGGTGCAAGCCTGGCCCATGCCCTGGCGCGCCCCGGGCTCTGGTGTGCTCGGCCCGCGCCCCGGCACGCCTCCCCATCATGCCATATACGTCGCTCCCTCTGCGCCTCTGCCTGGCACCTACGGCTACGACGGGTACGGTCCTCCACCGGGGTACGGCCCGCTGCCGCACTACACTGTGCCTGCCGCCAACGCGCCGCCGTCTACTTCACCACTCGACATGGCGTCGCTCCAGGCAGCGCTTCACAGCGCCACTGCCGGCCCGTCCTCGTTAGGTAGCTCCTCCGACTGGTACCTCGACTCGGGCGCGGCTGCCAACATGACCAACAACACCGGTACTCTTCATTCCGCCCATCCCTCCTCCTCCCCTTCTCACATCATCGTGGGTAGCGGAGAGCACCTCTGAAAGATCGTGGATGTCGCCTAGAGGGGAGGGGGGGTTAATAGGTGCTTTAAAATAATTACGGTTGAGGCTCGAACAAATGCGGAATAAACCTAGCGGTTAATTTGTCAAGCACAAAACCTAAAACAACTAGGTTCACCTATGTGCACCAACAACTTATGCTAAGCAAGAAAAACTACTTAGGTGATAGCAAGATATATGACAAGAAACAATATGGCTATCACAAAGTAAAGTGCATAAGTAAATGGCTCGGGTAAGAGATAACCGAGGCACGCGGAGACGATGATGTATCCCGAAGTTCACACCCTTGCAGATGCTAATCTCCGTTTGGAGCGGTGTGGAGGCACAATGCTCCCCAAGAATCCACAAGGGCCACCGTAATCTCCTCATGCCCTCGCACAATGCAACATGCCGTGATTCCACTAAGGGACCCTTGAGGGCGGTCACCGAACCCGTCCAAATGGCAACCCTTGGGGGCGGTCACCGAACCTGTACACTTTGGCAACCCTTGGGGGCGGTCACCGGAACCCGTCAAATTACATGGTTAGTCTCAACACAAGTACTAGAGGAAGTATAAGCTTCATCGTTAGAGCAACAAGGCAAGGAAAGCAATTCATCACAAGATGTACCAACATTGTGAGTAGATGAATTACAAGGACTAGCACATGGCAATATACTATTTTGACTAGAAGTAGTGCTAGTATCCACATGAGGCTCACTAGATGTTACCTTAGCAATCATGGCCTCATGAGCTATCTTTAGCACACTGTGGGATACTAGTAGATCATCATGAGAGCTTGAGAGCTTTTCATGACTTTCTTCCAATTTCCTATAATTGCTAGATAGCACCTCAAGTTGAGCCTGTAGCTCAACATTCTCCTTCAAAATGGATGCTTCACAAGTAATAGAGTTAGTAGCACAAGCATAATCATTTACAACAATAGGAGAGGACAACTTGGCAAGCTCTTTTAAATAAGAAGCTTCAAGTTGGGCATGATACTCGGTGAGTTTGATGAGCTCACCCTTGATGACCCTTGAGCCATTTTTGAGGTGCTCAAAATCCTCAATGAGTCTAGCATGAGAAACTTCAAGCTTAGCATTTTTAGTTTTGAAATCATTGACCACCTCAAGAGCTCTATCATGAGATTCCCTCACTCTAGATAATTCTAGAGCAAAAGTCTCCTCAAGATATTCGAAGGTGGTTTGTTCATGTTCAAGAGCTTGAGATAGCTCCGCAATCTCATTTGCGTAATCACGCCCATGAGCTTCCATTTTCTCAATGGTGGCCTCATGCTCCTCTAGATGAGATTCCAACTCCTCAATGTATTTCTTGCCATCAATGGCAATGGACATTATTTCCATGAAGTTGGAACGAGAAATTTTATTTTTATAAAGAGCTTTGAAAATCATTTCCCCCTTAGTTTTTAAGGAGGCAACATTATCATTCTCTTCATCATTATCCTCATCATCATTAGCATCAACATCATCATCAAGAGACACATTGGGGTACAATGTAGGAGATACCTTTGATGCCTTAGCCATAAGGCAAAAAGCAATAGATGATGATGTAGGATCCCTTGAGGCACCATTAAACACCACATCTTGTTCCATGGATTTGGTTTCCTCTACATTGTTAGCACACCAATTCGAGGAAATAGATGCATTTTTATCATGGCAACAAGACATAGCAAGCATATCATCATGAGATTTAGTCAAGCAATTTCTACATGATATGCAAGGACTATCAACACAAGCATGTGAAACATTTGGAGTGCTAGACGTGTTAAAGTCCAAAGATGAAGCATTGCAATAAGAAAGTGATGAAGGATTATCAACAATAAGCCCATTATCATTATTGCAATGAACACCACTACTCACCATGTCATTACCTTGTGGCAAACCACATGTAGGTGAAGTAGAAGAAGTTGAGAATACAACACGGCCGGAGGTGGAGGGAGAACAATCATCCTTACAAATCTTGGACACGCCATATTTATCTTGAAGCTTTGTCCATAACTCATGAGCATCCCGGAACGACATGAGTTGAAATATAACTACATTGCTCAAAGCATCGAAAAGCACATTAGAAACTTGAAAATTGAGATAAGAGTTTTTCTCATCCTCTAAAGATAATCTTTGGGGAACCTTTGGAGGAGAAAAACCCATATCTACAATTCGCTCTAAATTTGGGTCCATGACCCTAAAGAGATTAAGCATGCGAATTACCCAAACATCAAAATTTGTGCCATTGAGACTAAGAGTGTCAGAGAATCCTAATCCCCTAGTCGACATATTTACTCTCTAGGCGGTTAAGCCCAACAAAGAGAGATGAGGCTCTGATACCAATTGAAAGATCATGGATGTCGCCTAGAGGGGGGGTGAATAGGCGCTTTAAAATAATTACGGTTGAGGCTTGAACAAATGCGGAATAAACCTAGCGGTTAATTTGTCAAGCACTAACCTACAACAACTAGGCTCACCTATGTGCACCAACAACTTATGCTACGCAAGAAAAACTACTTAGGTGATAGCAAGATATATGACAAGAAACAATATGGCTATCACAAAGTAAAGTGCATAAGTAAAGGGCTCGGGTAAGAGATAACCGAGGCACGCGGAGACGATGATGTATCCCGAAGTTCACACCCTTGCGGATGCTAATCTCCGTTTGGAGTGGTGTGGAGGCACAATGCTCCCCAAGAAGCCACTAGGGCCACCGTAATCTCCTCATGCCCTCGCACAATGCAAGATGTCGTGATTCCACTAAGGGACCCTTGAGGGCGGTCACCGAACCCATACAAATGGCAACCCTTGGGGGCGGTCTCCGAACCCGTACATTTTGGCAACCCTTGGGGGCAGTCACCGGAACCCGTCAAATTGCTCGGGGCGATCTCCACAACCTAATTGGAGACCCCGATGCTTGCCCGGAGCTTTACACCACAATGATTGAGCTCCGAACACCACCAACCGTCTAGGGCGCCCAAGCACCCAAGAGGAACAAGCTCAAGGGCACCAAGCACCCAAGAGTAATAAGCTTCTCAAACTTCACTTCCACGTATCACCGTGGAGAACTCAAACCGATGACCCAAATGCAATGGCAAGGGCACACGGAGTGCCCAAGTCCTTCTCTCCCAAATCCCACCAAAGCAACTAATGCTAGGGAGGAAAATGAGAGGAAGAACGAAAGAAGAACACGAAGAACTCCAAGATCTAGATCCAAGGGGTTCCCCTCACTAAGAGGAGAAAGTGATTGGTGGAAACGTGGCTCTAGATCTCCTTTCTCTTTTCCCTCAAAAACTAGCAAGAATCCATGGAGGGATTGAGAGTTAGAAAGCTCGAAGAAGGTCAACAATTGGGAATAACACGAGCTCAAAGGATAAGGTTCAATGGGGAAGAAGACCCCCTTTTATAGGTGGGGGAAAATCCAACCGTTATGCTCACAACCCGCACAGAGCGGTACTACCGCTCGTACTCACGGTACTACCGCTAGGGATCGCGGTACTACTGCTTGCGGTACAAAAAAATACTTCCGTACCTACCTCCACAGGACTTGGGACGAGTTTTTTGGTCCGGAGCGGTACTACCGCTGTAGGAGCCGCGGTAGTACCTCTCTGGAGCGGTAGTAAAAAATTACATCCGCTCCAATTCGCGGTAGTACCGTTGCAGCCTTTTCAGAACACCAAAACTGCCACAACATTTATAAACGGACTCCGAATTCGATGAAACCAAGTTTGTTGGAAAGCTAGCGACAAGGGCTAACACAATCTTGAAAGAAATATCAATAAGAATAAAATTAGAAAAGGTCCATAAGAAAATGGTGAGAACCATTCCTCGGATAAGACTGGTAAAACCTCCAACACCGAAAACATCGTAGAAGACGCATGCGAACTCCGTTTTCGATGAACTCAAGCTTGTCATCAAGATGACCATAAGCTCTAAGACTCACAAAGAGAACCAAACAAGAACCAAGAAACAAGATGCAAGGATGCAATGGTTTGAGCTCTATACTAACGATACGATCAAGCTACCAACTTGAGAGCCCCCCTTGATAGTATGGCAAACGATCCTATAACCCGGTCTCCCAACTACCACCATGAGACCGGTAAAATAGAAAACCTATCAAGGGAAAACCTTTGCCTTGCACATGGTCCACTTGAGCTAGATGATGACGATCTTGACTCCCTCAAGTTGGACCACCTTTGTTGATTTCGATGGCTCGATAAAGACTAGGTGATTGCTCCCCCATAGTCCACTATGGGTGAGCCACTCTTCGGCTCATCTTGACAAGTCCATTGACACCACAATGGATGGCAAGATTCAAGCACTTGATCTCTTCGTGATGCTCCACTTGAACTTGCACACGGCAATCTTGATGATGATCACCACTTGATGTCATCCTTTTCATGGGTTGTATGATATCTTCCTCTTGATGCAAGCCCATGGATACGTACCTAACCCCACATAGAACTCTCACATAGACCATGGGTTAGTACACAAAGTGCAATGGACAATGCTTACCATACCATGGGATCACTTGATCCCTCTCGGTACATCTTCTATGCTTTGTGAGTTGATCAACTTGATTCACTCTTGACTTAGTCTTCATCAACCTTGAATCTTTGCAACTCTCTTCATTTGGATGATGACTTGAAGGTAAACATGAATGATCACACAATCTTCTTCTTCAAGACATGCTTGCAATAATCTCAACACTCACATGACCAATCTTTGGATAATTCCTTAATAGCAACTTGGTCAACTCATAAACTCCTTGAAACCAACACAAGGACTTCAAGAAAAGCCTATGGACAAATCCTTCAAATATAACTCAAGAGAACCATTAGTCCATAGAGATTGTCATCAATTACCAAAATCAAACATGGGGGCACCGCATGTTCTTTCAATCTCCCCCATTTTGGTAATTGATGACAATCACTTTCAAGAGAGTTTATATAAGGAATTATGCTTCACTATGAAATGCAACAACCAATAGTGCATGCATATGAGATGCAAATGCTAAGGAACAAAACCAAAGCAAGAGGAGATAACTCTCTAAACTTCTCCACAAAACTCTCTGAAACTCCTCCCCCATTGGCATAGATTGCCAAAATGGGTGAAAAGCTTAGAATGCCAATATAAAGAGTGTTCCTCCATAAATTGTGTATCTCTCAAAAAGAGAGTGGAATGCAATAGACATATCCAATGGTAAATACTTGGAGGAAGACAAACTATATTGAGGCCCAAAGATTGCAAAAGAATGATATGACACAAAGACATAAAAAAGAGAGAAACAAGAAATCGAGCAATCAAAAGATACAAATTGAAGCAAGCAATCAAAGGATATCAATTGAACCAACTAGACCAAAGATCCTATGAGCCACATGAATGAAGGATATTATGATATGAGCCGAGGAGTGTTCTAAAGAAACTAGAGAAGCTCCCCATGATTGTGCACATCAAGAATTTTCGTATGCAAATACAAAGTACACAAAATAGGATCATAGCTCCCCCAAAATCAATAGAAACTTACAACAAGTGCATGTGAGCATATAGAAACTAAGCCTAGTACTTGCAACAAACACATGGTTGAGTAACAAGTAAAAGAGGCAACTTGAGAATGCGCTCAAACAAAAAGATGTGTGTGAGTCAAGGCAATGCACTTGAGAAGACTAATATATGGATGAGCATAAAGCATCAATAAAGTCTTGAAAGAGTGAGGCACACGGTGCAAGGCCTATCATTCACACACACAACTAGCAAATCGGTTCACAAGCTTACTAATAAGCATATAAAGAACCTATGCTTGTGACAACCCATGGTGAAGATAGAAGATGAAAGCCTCATCAAGACGAGGGATACCAATTAAGATGTCAAAAGCCTCGTAAAGACAAGCATGAGGAAAATAATCTTCACCACACGAGAGTGCATCAAGATGCTACAATAGAGGACACACACTCAAGGCAAAAGCTTTCACGGAGCCACCAAAGAAATAACATAAGAAAGACAAGGTGGACATGAAAGACATGATATCAACTAGAGATGTAAATTCTCTCAAGTGTATAGGGTTCTAGGTAGACGAAATCATGATGATATATATCTACAAAGAAGGATGTATACCCGAAATAGTTACAGCACGAAGGAACAAGATATCCAAAAGGAAGTCATACATATACCAATAAGATATTTGCCTGGAAGCATAGCACATGGCTAGATATGGTCTTATTGTATATAAATGAATTCCTACCGCACGAACATCAAAGACATCACAACTAGCAACAAGAGATCATTGTCGGGATGCTTTGAGAAAGGAAACAAGTATCACAAGATATGAAATGAATATCATGCCAAGATGCAACCTACACAAGGTTGAATGCAAGAGAGGAAAGCATGAATAGATACTTGTTACCGAGATATCATTGGAAGGATGTAGTAGATACCAATTGAAGGTAGATAGTAGTTCATTGATCATTCTAGCTTGACTCCAATGAGCACATGGTGACAACACCTTCCTTGTGAGTGAGCCAAGCATCCAATGCATCTCCAACCGCTCCTAGAAGAACAACACAAACTAAACGGTACCCAAACTCATTGGGACCAAGAGTTAGAAACACCAATATACATAGGACAAACTCCACATAAATAGGTGCATATAGATATGAAAATGAATTTCATGCACCTCTCATCCAATTTGAGACATGGTGGAGTTTCCCCTATATATCGGGTCAAAGAAAGAAAGCATGCCAAATAAAATACATGAAGTAAACATGCATGCTCAAAACATTCAAGAACCGAAACCAAATGAAAACGAAATGCAAACAAAAAGGATACCAAATAGATAAATCATCACTTGGAAGATATCATTAAAGATACATCAAGGAATGAGATATCCATTGATACACACTAAATTAAAGATGTCAAACTCCCAAAGAGAGGATGGTTCCAAACAAACCAAGCTCTCAACAAAGTTTCATGATGGCACAAAGTACCAAAAAGAAATGGCTTGCCTTCTGAGGGAGTCATGGACTAGGGGGTGTCCGGACAGCCAGACTATCATCGTCCGCCGGACTCCAAGACTATGAAGATACAAGATTGAAGACTCCGTCCCGTGTCCGGATGGGACTTTCCTTGGCGTGGAAGGCAAGCTTGGCGATACGGATATGTAGATCTCCTACCAATGTAACCGACTCTGTGTAACCCTAGCCCTCCCCGGTGTCTATATAAACCGGAGGGCTTTAGTCCGTAGGACACGACAACCATTACAACAATCATACCATAGGCTAGCTTCTAGGGTTTAGCCTCCTTGATCTCGTGGTAGATCCACTCTTGTAATACACATCATCAATATTAATCAAGCAGGACGTAGGGTTTTACCTCCATCAAGAGGGCCCGAACCTGGGTAAAACATCGTGTCCCTTGTCTCCTGTTACCATCCGCCTAGACGCACAGTTCGGGACCCCCTACCCGAGATTCGCCGGTTTTGACACCGACATTGGTGCTTTCATTGAGAGTTCCTCTGTGTCGTCACCGATAGGCTTGATGGCTTCTTCAATCCGCAACAACGCTGTCTAGGGTGAGACTTTTCTCCCCGGACAGATCTTCGTGTTCGGCGGCTTCGCGCTGCGGGCCAATTCAATTGGCCATCTGGAGCAGATCGAAAGCTACGCCCCTGGCCGTCAGGTCAGATTTGGAAGCCTAAACTTCACGGCGGATATCCGCGGAGACTTGATCTTTGATGGATCCGAGCCGCAGCCGAGTGTGCCGCACTGTCACGATGGGCATGATCTAACTCTGCCGCCGGACAGCACCTCGGAGGCCGCACATGAATCCGCTCCGACCCATAGTCCGGAGCCGATTGCGCAGATCGAGGACGGGTGGCTGGACACCGCCTCGGGGGCTGCGACGTCCACGGCTATGGAGCCGAACACTGACCCCGTCCCTTATAAAGCTCGTGACTCCGAGGTGCCGGACTCCCTGCTGGACTCCGAACCTCCTGCGCCCCTGCCAATCAAATCCGATTGGGCGCCGATCATGGAGTTCACCGCTGCGGACATCTTTCAACACTCGCCCTTTGGCGACATCTTAAATTCGCTAAGGCATCTCTCGTCATCCGGAGAGCCCTGGCCGGATTATGGCTAGGATGGTTGGGATGCGGACGACGAAGAAATTCAAAGCCCACCCACCACCCACTTTGTAGCCACTGTCGACGATCTAACCGACATGCTAGACTATGACTCTGAAGACATCGACGGTATGGACGACGATGCCGGAGACGAACAAGAACCAGCGCCTACAGGGCACTGGAAGACCACCTCGTCATATGACATATACATGGTGGACACCCCAAAAGATGGGGACGGTGAAGAAGCAGCAGAGGCAGATTCCTTAAAGAAACAGCCCAAGCGCCAACGTCAGCGGCGCCGCTCTAAATCCCGCCACAGCAAGAATGGAGATTCCGGCACAGGAGATAATAACACCCCAGAAAGTGCCGAAGACAATCCCCTCCAGCAAGATTCAGCGCAGGAGGATGCAGAAGCAAGCCCTCACGAGAGAGCGGCAGACGAAGAGGTCGAGGACGATAATTACATACCTCCCTCTGGAGACGAGGCAAGCCTCGACGACGACGAATTCGTCGTGCCCGAGGATCCCGTCGAACAAGAGCGTTTCAAACGCAGGCTAATGGGCACAGTAAACAGCCTAAAGAAAAAGCAGCAGCAGCTTCAAGCTGATCAAGACCTGCTGGCCGACAGATGGACCGAGGTCCTCGCGGCCGAAGAGTATGAACTCGAACGTCCCTCCAAGAGTTACCCAAAACGCAAGTTGCTCCCCCGATTAGAGGAGGAAGCATACATACCTTCATCACCAGCGCACAATACGGCCGACCGACCACCCCGTGGTCGCGACAGAGAGGCATCCAGGCCCTCCACCAAGACCGTACCCCGGCATCGCTCCAAAAGTACGAAGCCACGGGGGAACGCGCCGGACTTGCGAGATATATTGGAGGACAAAGCAAGGCAATCCAGATCCATCTATGGATCACGTGGGCGCCCCATGACCCACGACGAATACCGTCGCGCCGGATACAACAACTCCGGCCGGGCCGAACACAGCAGACAACGCTCCCTTGATCTACGTCGTGATATTGCTCAATACAGAGGCGCCGCACACCCGCTATGCTTCACTGACGAAGTAATGGATCATCAAATCCCTGAAGGGTTTAAACCCGTAAACATTGAATCCTACGATGGCACAACAGACCCCGCGGTTTGGATTGAAGATTATCTCCTTCACATCCATATGGCCCGCGGCGACGATCTCCAGGCCATCAAGTATCTCCCACTCAAGCTTAAAGGACCAGCTCGGCATTGGCTTAACAGCTTGCCCACAGAGTCAATTAGGTGTTGGGAAGACCTGGAAGCCGCATTCCTCGACAACTTCCAGGGCACATATGTGCGACCACCGGACGCCGATGACCTAAGCCACCTAATTCACCAGCCAGACAAATCGGCCAGGCAATTCTGGACACGGTTCTTAACAAAGAAAAATCAAATCGTCGACTGTCCAGATGCAGAGGCCCTCGCAGCCTTCAAACATAACATCCGCGACGAATGGCTAGCCCGGCACCTAGGACAGGAAAAGCCGAAATCCATGGCAGCCCTCACATCACTAATGACCCGCTTCTGTGTGGGAGAGGATAGCTGGCTAGCTCGCAGCAACAACCTCAGTAAAAATGCTGGCAGTCCGGATACTAAGGACCACAACGGCAGGTCGCGTCGAAGCAAAAACAAGCGCCGCGTTAACGGCGACAACAATGAGGATACGGCAGTCAACGCCGGATTCCGAGGCTCTAAACCCGGTCAGCGGAAGAAGCCATTCAAAAGAACCACTCCGGGTCCGTCCAATTTGGACCGAATACTCGACCGCTCATGCCAGATACATGGCACCCCCGAAAAGCCAGCTAACCACACCAACAGAGATTGTTGGGTATTCAAGCAGGCAGGCAAGTTAATTGCCGAAAACAGTGACAAGGGGCTACATAGCGACGACGAGGAAGAGACCCGGCCGCCGAACAATAGAGGACAGAAGGGTTTCCCCCCACAAGTGCGGACGGTCAACATGATATACGCAACCCATATACCCAAGAGGGAGCGGAAGCGTGCACTAAGGGACGTATATGCGATGGAGCCAGTCGCCCCGAAGTTCAATCCATGGTCCTCTTGCCCGATCACTTTCGATCGAAGAGACCATCCGACCAGTATCCGCCATGGCGGATTCGCCGCATTGGTTTTAGACCCAATCGTCGATGGATTTCACCTCACGAGAGTCCTGATGGACGGCGGCAGTAGCCTGAACCTGCTTTATCAGGATACAGTGCGCAAGATGGGCATAGACCCCTCAAGGATTAAACCTACAAAGACGACCTTCAAAGGCGTCATACCAGGTGTTGAGGCCAATTGTACAGGCTCAGTCACGCTGGAAGTGGTCTTCGGATCCCCGGATAATTTCCGAAGCGAGGAGTTAATCTTCGACATAGTCCCGTTCCACAGCGGCTATCACGCTCTGCTCGGACGAACCGCGTTCACAAAGTTCAACGCGGTGCCGCATTACGCATACCTCAAGCTCAAGATGCCAGGCCCTCGTGGAGTCATTACGGTCAACGGAAATACGGAACGCTCCCTCCGAACAGAGGAACATACAGCGGCTCTCACGGCAGAAGTACAGAACAGCCTTCTAAGGCAATTTTCGAGTCCGGCCGTTAAACGACCGGACACAGCCAAACGCGCCCAAAGCAACATCAACCAAGACCACCTGGCACGTTCCGAGCACGCGTAGCAATGCGGCCCCAGCTCCAGCCCTCGCATGATCGCAAGACAAGCCCTCTGCGTACATCACTATGCTCTGGAGATACCATGGGCATATGGGGAGGGGCACGACCACAACAGACCCAGAGTCCGGCTCGACCACACCAGGGGCTCCCAAGTGTGTCACCTTTTTTATTTTTCATTTTCCTTCTTCTTATATATAGGACTCCGTTCACCAGAGGCCCTTTCCGGCGGCGCGTCCGCCGAACTCACGATGCAACAGCCAGGGAGGGAAAATGGCTGCGACAAACACTCAGGTGGTCTCCATTACGAGCATTAAATTTGATTATATACACCAGTCCGCAGCCCACCCCTAGAGGGGGAGATGTTTAATTAGTCCAATCCCTTGCTTACCGCACTATTTGTATCATTCCGCACTCATAGCAGAATTCCTTGAATAAATAATGCAGCACTTTTTGCCTATAATTGCATTACTTTATATTTATGTTCATCAATGACATCTTGCACCCGTATATTTTGGTACGGCCGAATACACCAGGGGCTTACGTTCCCCGCATTACGGTGTGATAAGTCCGAACACTTTCACAAGTGCGGCACCCCGAACTTATAGCATTATATGAATCGGCTCCGAATCATGTCTTGGGTCAATAGTTGGGTTTGCCCGGCTCCCATGTTTTGGTACCTTACGTTCCGTTCCGTCGGCTAAGGTAGCACTGGGAGAACCACTGCGATTGCGCCCCGGTTGAGCTGGGCGAGCGCCTCAGTGGAGAAAGCTAAAACTGACTGGCATGATAAGGCGAGAGACTGGTCGCTGTTCGAGAGGTCTTTTCGAGTCCCTAAAGACTTACGCCGCTTCGAGCGAAGAACCGGATCATGTCCGGCCAAGGCGTGGGTAGCGCCCCGAACTCGGTCTTCCGAATACTAGGGGCTTCGCCGAAATTTAAAATTATAGAATTCTATGGCTAAGTGAGAGTGTTCAAGCATTATAAGTCCGGTTGCCTTGTTCGTTGTGTTGAGCGCCTCCCTAGATGGACCCAAAAATGGGAACAAGAGTGCTCAAGTTTATCCCGAACACCCCAGCACTAGTGGCATGGGGGCTGAAGCCGACGACTTGCCATCTCTCAGATTTTCTAAACGGCCGCACAGAAGGTAATATTTTAAATCAATAAGCGTTGCTTAGCGCATATGAACAAAGTTTTCAGCGCACAGGATAATACATAGCGAGTTTACTCAATAATTACATCTCTGGGGCACTCGTCCGCAATATTGCGGGCACCCTTCAGGACAGTCTTATAGTACATCTCGGGCGTACGATACTCCTTGCCCGCTGGCGGCGCGTCAGTGATAAGCCTCTCCGCATCCAGCTTGCCCCAGTGCACCTTTGCGCGGGCAAGGGCCCGGCGAGCACCTTCAATACAGGTGGAGCGCTTGACGACCTCCACCCAGGGGCATGCATCCACCAGCCGCCGCACAAGGCCGAAGTAGCTCCCAGGCATGGCCTCTCCAGGCCATAGCCGGACTATGAGGCCCTTCATGGCCTGCTCGGCTACCTTGTGCAGCTCGACCAGCTGCTTCAGCTGGTCGCTAGGGGGCACCGGATGGCCGGCCTCAGCGTACTGAGACCAGAAGACCTTCTCCGTTGAGCTCCCCTCCTTAGCTCGGTAGAATGCGGCGACATCGGACACACTGCGAGGCAGATCTGCAAACACCCCTGGAGAGCTCCGAATTCGGGTAAGTGTCAGGTAGTTTGCATTAACATGCTTGCTTTGCATGAAAAATGCCTTACCCGCCGCTATTTTCTTCACATCCTCAACTTCCTGAAGGGTTTTATGGGCCTCGGCCTTGGCGGCTTTGGCACTTTCGAGAGACGAGGCAAGCTCGGACTCTCGCGTCTTTGAATCACGCTCCAAACTCTCATGCTTTTTCATGAGAGCCTGGAGCTCTTGCCGCACCTCCGCCACCCATGCCTCTTGTTTCTCTCGCTCTGCCCGTTCCGCGGTCGCATTGCGTTCGGCCGCGGACATGGCCTCCTTCAGGGTTGCCACCTCATTCGTGGCCCCTGCAGTACCCACGTTGTCCTTGTTATTTTTTGTTGCAACCGAAATCCTTTTCTGTAAGGTAACTATTCAAAGTGGTGTTACTCACCTTCTTTGTCCTCGAGCTGCTCCTTGGCACGGCCGAGCTCTTGCTCGAACTGCTCGAGGTCCTGCTTCAAGGCACCGACCTTCGCAGTCAGTGCGGCAGAGGTCAGCAGCGCAGCGTGCAAACCCATATTGAGAAAAAAAATAGCAACCCTGCGTATATCTTTTTTTTAGATCCTCAGTCCGACTTTTCTTTCCGAACACCGAACCGAGCATCAGGGGCTACTGTCTATGCGGTATTACATTACATATTTTTAACTTCTTACCTCAAAGCCTGTTAGAAGGCTACTGCAGGCTTCGGTCAGCCCGCTCTTGGCGAGCTGAACCTTCTGAATCACCGCACTCATGATAGTGCGGTGTTCTTCCTCGATGGAAGCGCCTTTGAGCGCCTCCAGCAAGTTGTCCGGCGCCTCCGGTTGGACGGAGGCCGCCGGCGTCACTGTCTTGCCCTTCTTGCGAAGGGGCCGCCTGCCGAACTCCAGAACCACTACGGGTTCCGGTGTGGAGTCCGGCGCAAAGTCCGGGAGGCTGCCTTGCGGCGCCTCCGGAGCCTCCTCCTGATGGGTCCCTTCCTGGGATCCCACCTCGGCGTCCTCGGCGGCGCGAGGGGTGGAGGCAGTCGGGATGGAATCCACATCCGACGGAGCCAACGACCCGCTCGACGAAGCGGGGAGATCATCATCGGCCGGACTGCAGGCAGTGTGCGGCATTAGAAGGACGCTATGTGACATAAAAAGAAATTATAAATCATTCAGGAATCCGGATACTTACGATCTTGCCGGAGGCCTGGCCCTTGAAGGCCACTCTTCGCCGCCAACGTTGGTGTTGGCAGAGCTGTCCGGGGGAATAGTTCTTCCCCTCTTGGACCCTTCGGCCTCCCCTGTTGGGGAAGCCTTCCTCTTCCTCTCTCCCTCCTCTGGGAGAGAGTCTTCTTCCTCCTCCTCACCTTCGGGGGAGGAGTCCGCCTCGGAGTCGTCGGACACCTGAAAGCGGGAACTCTTTCGAGTACCCGTGGCCACCTTCTTGGCCTTCTTCTCTGGCACCACATGCGGTGCCGGAACCAGCAGCCCCGCTAGACGGGCGTCTACTGGGTTTTCTGGCATGGGAGCCGGGCAGATGATCTGCTCGGCCTTCTTCATCCAGTCCTGTCAAAGGAAAAGGGAGATTGAAACCCGCTTAGAGTCAAACTATTAACAACAAGTGTCCCGTAAAGGGTAGAATCACTTACCTCGTCAGCTGGACGCTGCGAGTGAAATCCGCGATCTTCAGTTGCGGATGCGGGAGCTTCGGCGCCCTTGAACAGCACCCTCCAGGTGCCTTCGTACGTCGTGTCGAAGAGCCCGCTCAACGCCTGGTGCTGTGCCGGATCGAACTCCCACAGGTTGAATGCCCGTTGTTGGCAGGGGAGAATCCGGCGGACGAGCATGACTTGGACCACATTAACAAGCCTGAGCTTCTTGTTCACCAGCTTCTGGATACAGGCTTGGAGTCCCGTCAGCTCCTCCGAACTACCCCATAGCAAGCCCTTCTCTTTCCAGGAGGTGAGCTGCACAGGGATACCAGATCTGAACTCGGGGGCCGCCGCCCACGTAGGGTCGCGCGGCTCGGTGATGTAGAACCACCCCGATTGCCACCCCTTGACGGACTCCACAAAGGCCCCTTCGAACCAAAGGACGTTGGGCATCTTGCCCAACATGGCGCCTCCGCACTCCGCTTGAGTGCCCTTCACTACCTTCGGCTTGACATTGAAGGTCTTGAGCCACAAGCCGAAGTGGGGCTGGATGCAGAGGAAGGCCTCGCACACGACGATAAACGCCGAGATGTTGAGGATGAAGTTCGGCGCCAGATCGTGGAAATCCAGGCCGTAGTAGAACATGAGCCCCCGGACAAAGGGGTGAAGTGGAAAGCCCAGTCCGCGGAGGAAGTGGGGAAGGAAAACGACCCTCTCATGGGGCCTGGGGGTGGGGATGAGCTGCCCCTTGTCGGGCAGCCGGTGCGCGATGTCGCTGGAGAGGTATCCGGCGCCGCGCAGCTTTTCGATGTGCTCCTCCTTAACGGTGGAGGCCAACCACTTGCCTCCCGCTCCGGACATGACTGGAGAAGGTTGAGGCGAGATGTGCGAACTTGGGCGCTGGAGCTCGAGTGCGCGGAGATGGATAAGCAAAGGAGGAAGAAGGCGTAGGTGAAAAGGTGGATCCTTATCCCTTATATATAGGCGGACGAAGACTATGCGTCCCCACCGGCCTAGTAAAACTCGCTTATCCCCAAGCGCCACCATCAATGGCGCGGTTGGGTTACCCACGTCCGTATTGATGGGAATCCCGGAATAAGGGGAACACGATCTCTGCTTCGACAAGACGTGCCAAGGAAACCGCTTCGCTAAACGCGCTGAGGTGGTATAATAAAAAAGATTCAAGTAAAGGCTTGGTAGTGGCGTGACGTCATGCCACGAAATACGTCAGCAGATTGAACTTGTGTACATATTATTCTCTCTACGGTAGAATGTGGAATTTATTTTGCAGAGCTGGACACTATCCTGGTGTTCACAATCTTCTATGGATTATTCGGAGGAGGAACCCACCTTGCAATGCCGAACATTATGCGCGCCGGACTCATTGTCATTGAAGCCAGGTTCAGGCGCTACTGAGGGAGTCCTGGACTAGGGGGTGTCCGAACAGCCAGACTATCATCGTCCGCCGGACTCCAAGACTATGAAGATACAAGATTGAAGACTCCGTCCCATGTCCGGATGGGACTTTCCTTGGCGTGGAAGGCAAGCTTGGCGATACGGATATGTAGATCTCCTACCATTGTAACTGACTCTGTGTAACCCTAGCCCTCCCCGGTGTCTATATAAACCGGAGGGCTTTAGTCCGTAGGACACGACAACCATTACAACAATCATACTATAGGCTAGCTTCTAGGGTTTAGCCTCCTTGATCTCTGGTAGATCCACTCTTGTAATACACATCATCAATATTAATCAAGCAGGACGTAGGGGTTTACCTCCATCAAGAGGGCCCAAACCTGGGTAAAACATCGTGTCCCTTGTCTCCTGTTACCATCCGCGTAGACGCACAGTTCGAGACCCCCTACCCGAGATCCGCCGGTTTTGACACCGACACCTTCCACCAAAACACACTTGATGTGGATCACAAGATGAGCGTTTTAGAGAAAATAGGATAGCTCCCCCATGAGTTGTGCACTATAGAGAATTTGCTTTTGAATACAAAATGCACAAGGTGGGATCACCACTTTCACTATATCTAGAAAACACTAGACAAGAACAAGAGGTAAACAAGATCCACAAGTGGTAGGGAAGACAATCGGAGTTGACACAAACCTTGGCAAGAGATAAGGCAAATAAAAGCAAGGCCAATGTAAAGATGATCAATAATTTCTACCACACATAAGTGAGTACCAATTGTCAAAATACAAGAAGTATTTGGAAATAATTCCCGTTGGTAGATAACAATGATATCCAACATCATCTTCACACCGAACACACGCAAATTGCAACTTGTAGAGCTAACATGCCACCTAGGAACAAGATAATTTACAATATCAATTCTAGGTGACAATATCTCAAATGTACACATTTTCTAGGCTTGTAATATGCACATAGCATATTACTCCCCCATAGTGTGATACCAATAAAAACTTAACAAGAGGCAATAAAAAGGATCCAACAAGAGATAATTAATGGACTATTTAGAATTTGAATTTCTCATGAGAAGACATACCACATAGAAACTAGATAATCTTGTAATATCAATACTAAGTGGTATTCCCCATGTACCCACCTTTATAGGATTGCGAAGTGCACAAATCACTTCACTCCCCCATAATGGGATATTCCATTAATCTCTCACACGAGCCAACTAAGATACAACCAAGATGCACTAAGGCTCAACGAACGACACACAAGTACATGATGTGCAAACCAACATACACAAATGCAATTTGGAGACACATCATAGACAAACACATGCAAGGAACAAACCAAAACATGCAAGGGGGCAAGTAACTTTCAATGTAAGCAATTTTAAGTACAATTTACCGCAAGGAGGCACATTGGATATAAGATATAAACTTGACGATTCAATTGACTTGGCTTGAGACAATAAGAGTGATGAAGTCCCCTTAATTCTTCATAATGTAGCCAATTCTCCAATGCCCTCCAGCAACACCTATTGATCAAGTTTGAGCTTGGTGGTCCCCAACCAAGTTGGGTCCTAAGAGGTTAGTCACAATAGGCTTGGCTACCCAAATGGTTCTTTTCTTGACACCACTTTGAGTACCAACAAACTTGGCAAACACATTGCCAACCTTATCCTTCCCAAGAGAATAGACATCATCAATAATAATTGGGTTGGATAAGTTACCACTAGTGCATGAAGAAGCGAGTGGCCTTTCTCACGACATAAGTAGCAACGTCTACTCTTCACTTTCTTCTCACTTGATTTCTCAACAAGAGAAGCATTAACTTGAGTCTTCTTGGGAACTGGCCTTTCTTCAACTTGAGGTTGAGCATGAGATTGAACTTGTGCCCTCTTCCCTTATTGCTTTACACTAATGTCCTTCTTCTTGGGCAAGATCTAACATGATGCCCTTCTACTTTGCACTTGAAGCAAACAATCTTGGCCGAATTCTTGACTTGTTCTTGGCCCTTCCTTTTGTTCATCTTGGACTTCTTCTTCTTATTGGAGTTGAATCCAAGTCCACCTTTGTCATTGGGGGATTTTTGCACACTCAAGATATTGTTGAGTGTGGATTTCCCTTGATGAATCTTTTCCATGTCTTCCTTCAAAGAAGTGACTTGGGCCTTGAGCTCTTTGATTTCCTCTACATGGTTAGTCTCAACACAAGTACTAGAGGAAGTATAAGCTTCATCGTTAGAGAAAGAAGGCAAGGAAAGCAATTCATCACAAGATGTACCAACATTGTGAGTAGATGAATTACAAGGACTAGCACATGGCAATATACTATTTTGACTAGAAGTAGTGCTAGTATCCACATGAGGCTCACTAGATGTTACCTTAGCAATCATGGCCTCATGAGCTATCTTTAGCACAATATGGGATACTAGTAGATCATCATGAGAGCTTGAGAGCTTTTCATGACTTTCTTCCAATTTCCTATAATTGCTAGATAGCACCTCAAGTTGAGCATGTAGCTCAACATTCTCCTTCAAAATGGATGCTTCACAAGTAATAGAGTTAGTAGCACAAGCCTAATCATTTACAACAATAGGAGAGGACAACTTGGCAAGCTCTTTTAAATAAGAAGCTTCAAGTTGGGCATGAGACTCGGTGAGTTTGATGAGCTCACCCTTGATGACCCTTGAGCCATTTTTGAGGTGCTCAAAATCCTCAAGGAGTCTAGCATGAGAAACTTCAAGCTTAGCATTTTTAGTTTTGAAATCATTGGCCACCTCAAGAGCTCTATCATGAGATTCCCTCACTCTAGATAATTCTAGAGCAAAAGTCTCCTCAAGAGATTCGGAGGTGGTTTGTTCATGTTCAAGAGCTTGAGATAGCTCCGCGATCTCATTTGCGTAATCACGCCCATGAGCTTCCATTTTCTCAATGGTGGCCTCATGCTCCTCTAGATGAGATTCCAACTCCTCAATGTATTTCTTGACATCAATGGCAATGGACATTATTTCCATGAAGTTGGAACGAGCAATTTTATTTTTATAAAGAGCTTTAAAAATCATTTCCCCCTTAGTTTTTAAGGAGGCAACATTATCATTCTCTTCATCATTAGCATCAACATCATCATCAAGAGACACATTGGGGTACAAAGTAGGAGATACCTTTGACGCCTTAGCCATAAGGCAAAAATCAATAGATGATGATGTAGGATCCCTTGAGGCACCATTAAACACCACATCTTGTTCCATGGATTTGGTTTCCTCTACATTGTTAGCACACCAATTCGAGGAAATAGATGCATTTTTATCATGGCAACAAGACATAGCAAGCATATCATCATGAGATTTAGTCAAGCAATTTCTACATGATATGCAAGGACTATCAACACAAGCATGTGAAACATTTGGAGTGCTAGACGTGTTAAAGTCCAAAGATGAAGCATTGCAATAAGAAAGTGATGAAGGATTATCAACAATAAGCCCATTATCATTATTGCAATGAACACCACTACTCACCATGTCATTACCTTGTGGCAAACCACATGTAGGTGAAGTAGAAGAAGTTGAGAATACAACACGGCCGGAGGTGGAGGGAGAACAATCATCCTTACAAATCTTGGACACGCCATATTTATCTTGAAGCTTTGTCCATAACTCATGAGCATCCCGGAACGGCATGAGTTGAAATATAACTACATTGCTCAAAGCATTGAAAAGCACATTAGAAGCTTGAAAATTGAGATAAGAGTTTTTCTCATCCTCTAAAGATAATCTTTGGGGATCCTTTGGAGGAGAAAAACCCATATCTACAATTCGCTCTAAATTTGGGTTCATGACCCTAAAGAGATTAAGCATGCGAATTACCCAAACATCAAAATTTGTGCCATTGAAACTAAGAGTGTCAGAGAATCCTAATCCCCTAGTCGACATCTTTACTCTCTAGGCGGTTAAGCCCAACAAAGAGAGACGAGGCTCTGATACCAATTGAAAGATCGTGGATGTCGCCTAGAGGGGGGGGGGGTGAATAGGCGCTTTAAAATAATTACGGTTGAGGCTTGAACAAATGCGGAATAAACCTAGCGGTTAATTTGTCAAGCACAAAACCTACAACAACTAGGCTCACCTATGTGCACCAACAACTTATGCTAAGCAAGAAAAACTACTTAGGTGATAGCAAGATATATGACAAGAAACAATATGGCTATCACAAAGTAAAGTGCATAAGTAAAGGGCTCGGGTAAGAGATAACCGAGGCACGCAGAGACGATGATGTATCCCGAAGTTCACACCCTTGCGGATGCTAATCTCCATTTGGAGCGGTGTGGAGGGACAATGCTCCCCAAGAAGCCACTAGGGCCACTTTAATCTCCTCATGCCCTCGCACAATGCAAGATGCCGTGATTCCACTAAGGGACCCTTGAGGGCGGTCACCGAACCCGTACAAATGGCAACCTTTGGGGGCGGTCACCAAACCCGTACACTTTGGCAACCCTTGGGGGCAGTCACCGGAACCCGTCAAATTCCTCGGGGCGATCTCCACAACCTAATTGGAGACCCCGACGCTTGCCCGGAGCTTTACACCACAATGATTGTGCTCCGAACACCACCAACCGTCTAGGGCGCCCAAGCACCCAGGAGGAACAAGCTCAAGGGCACCAAGCACCCAAGAGTAATAAGCTTCTCAAACTTCACTTCCACGTATCACCGTGGAGAACTCAAACCGATGCACCAAATGCAATGGCAAGGGCACACAGAGTGCCCAAGTCCTTCTCTCCCAAATCCCACCAAAGCAACTAATGCTAGGGAGGAAAATGAGAGGAAGAACGAAAGAAGAACACGAAGAACTCCAAGATCTAGATCCAAGGGGTTCCCCTCACTAAGTGGAGAAAGTGATTGGTGGAAACGTGGATCTAGATCTCCTCTCTCTTTTCCCTCAAAAACTAGCAAGAATCCATGGAGGGATTGAGAGTTAGAAAGCTCGAAGAAGGTCAACAATGGGGAAGAACACGAGCTCAAAGGATAAGGTTCAATGGAGAAGAGGACCCCTTTTTATAGGTGGGGGAAAATCCAACCGTTATGCTCACAACCCGCACAGAGCGGTACTACCGCTCGTCCTCACGGTACTACCGCTAGGGATCGCGGTACTACTGCTTGCGGTACAAAAATAATACTTCCATACCTACCTCCACAGGACTTGGGACGAGTTTTTTGGTTCGGAGCGGTACAACCGCTGTAGGAGCCGCGGTAGTACCGCTCTGGAGCGGTAGTAAAAATTACATCCGCTCCAATTCGCGGTAGTACCATTGCAGCCTTTTCAGAACACCAAAACTGCCACAACTTTTATAAACAGACTCCGAATTCAATGAAACCAATTTTGTTGGAAAGCTAGCGACAAGGGCTAACACAATCTTGAAAGAAATATCAATAATAAGCAAATTAGAAAAGGCCCATAAGAAAATGGTGAGAACCCTTCCTCGGATAAGACCGGTAAGACCTCCAACACCGAAAACATCATAGAAGACGCATGCGAACTCCGTTTTCGATGAACTCAAGCTTGTCATCAAGATGACCATAAGCTCTAAGACTCACAAAGAGAACCAAACAAGAACCAAGAAACAAGATGCAAGGATGCAATGGTTTGAGCTCTCTACTAACGATACGATCAAGCTACCAACTTGAGAGCCCCCCTTGATAGTACGACAAATGATCCTATAACCCGGTCTCCCAACTACCACCATGAGACCGGTAAAATAGAAAACTTATCAAGGGAAAACCTTTGCCTTGCACATGGTCCACTTGAGCTAGATGATGACGATCTTGACTCCCTCAAGTTGGACCACCTTGCTTGATTGCGATGGCTCGATAAAGACTAGATGATTGCTCCCCCATAGTACACTATGGGTGAGCCACTCTTCGGCTCATCTTCACAAGTCCATTGACACCACAATGGATGGCAAGATTCAAGCACTTGATCTCTTCGTGATGCTCCACTTGAGCTTGCACACGGCAATCTTGATGACGATCACCACTTGATGTCATCCTTTCCATGGGTTGTATGATATCTTCCTCTTGATGCAAGCCCATGGATACGTACCTAACCCCACATAGAACTCCCATATAGACCATGGGTTAGTACACAAAGTGCAATGGACAATGCTTACCATACCATGGGATCACTTGATCCCTCTCGGTACATCTTCTACACTTTGTGAGTTGATCAACTTGATTCACTCTTGACTTAGTCTTGATCAACCTTGAATCTTTGCAACTCTCTTCATTTGGATGATGTCTTGAAGGTAAACATGAATGATCACACAATCTTCTTCTTCAAGACATGCTTGCAATAATCTCAACACTCACATGACCAATCTTTGGATAATTCCTTAATAGCACCTTGGTCAACTCATAAACTCCTTGAAACCAACACATGGACTTCAAGAAAAGCCTATGGACAAATCCTTCAAATATAACTCAAGACAACCATTAGTCCATAGAGATTGTCATCAATTACCAAAACCAAACATGGGGGCACCGCATGTTCTTTCATGTACACCATTAACATTGAAGTCATTCCTTCAACCTGTGGATTCAACATCGCACTAGTATCAACCCTTAATTGGTGAAGCCCTTCCGCAGCCACCAATAGTAGTCAAGCACAACAGACTTACGATGGGCTTGTGCATAACAGTTTATTTCTCTATTTTTACCCTTTAACTTGTGTTCTTTCTACACCTGATAACTAGCTTGTGTTCATTCTACACTTGATTATTGACTAGCTTGTGCATGATGCCACTTGTATTCTTTCTATGGTTATGTGATTTGTATGCGAATGTATTTTGTGAACTAATGATGAATAAATACATTGTGTTATATGTCTGAATCAGATGCAGGCACCCTTTGGCCCACACTTACACTGGACACAGATGCATCATTTTTTGAAAAGGAGGACTACACCCGGCCTCTGCATCAAGCGATGCACACAACCATTTTATTAAGCAAATAAGTCGCAAAGTACGCAATTCAACTCAGGTACATAAGCAAAATAGAATCATAAAACAAAAAAGCCACAACCGGCAAAGTAGGACAAGATCACTAAACACTTATCCTATTATTAGACCGCCATTCAACTGGCCTCACCGAAAATGGGCATTCGTGGCAAAATTTGGTCATCACCTAAGACACGATCTTACATGACAGAAAAAATGGTACCGTCAAGAAATTATTTTGTGATGGCAATTCGGCGACCGTGGGGGTGATGGTTGAAACCCGTCACCAGAGCATTTTCGATGACAAAAATCAATTTTACATGGCACAAGTGGGCCGTCACCAAAAACCTCCGTATTGTAGTGTTGGTAGTTCCATGTCTAGCAGATATTGCACCTCAATGCTTCTCAACTTTCGTATAGAGAGTGATAGTCCTAGGTAATTGCAAAGGAAAACACCATTCACCCCTCCAAAACCTTGCACTAGCCCCTGAGCATCCAAATTATGGCATTGAATAGGGTATATGACACTCTTCGCCTGGTTCACTTTCGGCCCTGATATTTGCCCAAAACTTGTCAAAAACCTGGGTCACAAATAGGAAGGCATCGTCTGCATATAAGCTTGTCCTTAGCCTAGCAACACGTAAGGGAATGGGTAACAAGATGTTGGCCTCTATGGCCTTCTGAAGCAGCCGCTGCAGGGGATCCATCACAGGGATCGATGAAGATCATTGAGGATAAGGGTTCCCCTGCCTGAGTCCACGCCTATGCATGAAAGGAGATCCAGGGGTTCCAGTGATCATCACCCTTGATGAAGCATAATGCACACAATGTCTCTCCATCGTTGTCGAAACCCAAATGTTGTGCGCATGCGGTGCCCAATGAGAGTCTGCTGGGCCGGTTTGTGCCCTCGGCACGTCGTGGCGGTTTGGTTGAGGCCTCCGATTTTAGATGTTGGGTTTGGTGTGAGGTCTGGGCAGGCAGCCCTGATCATGTGCACCTCCTTCATCAAATTGATAGGAGTAGCGGCAAATGTTGCCAGGAAGGTGGCTTCAGACTTGCTGATGTATTACTTTGTAATGTCTCAGTGAATAATTAATAAAATGGTTGTATGCATTGCTCGATACGAAGGATGGGGGTGATCCTCCTTTTCGAAAAATAATAATTGGCGCCAATTGAGAGGTCTCAGAACATAGTGACAAGGTGTAAATTATTTTTGAACAGTTTCAACTCGCTGTTGGTGGCTGTCGGTGTCAAAACTGGCGGATCTCGGGTAGTGGGTCCCGAACTGTGCGTCTAGGCGGATGGTAACAGGAGACAAGGGACACGATCTTTTTACCCAGGTTCGGGCCCTCTCGGTGGAGGTAAAACCCTACTCCTGCTTGATTAATATTCATGATATGGGTAGTACAAGAGTAGATCTACCACGAGATCAGAGAGGCTAAACCCTGGAAGCTAGCCTATGGTATGATTGTTGTTCGTGCTACGAACAAAAAACCCTCCGGTTTATATAGACACCGGAGAGGGCTAGGGTTACACAGAGTCGGTTACAATGGTAGGAGATCTACATATCCGTATCGCCAAGCTTGCCTTCCACGCCAAGGAAAGTCCCATACCACGGGATGGAGTCTTCAATCTTGTATCTTCATAGTCTAGGAGTCCGGCCAAAGATGATAGTTCGGCTATCCAAACACCCCCTAGTCCAGGACTCCCTCAGTAGCCCCTGAACCAGGCTTCAATGACGACGAGTCTGGTGCGCATATTGTCTTCGGCATTGCAAGGCGGGTTCCTCCTCCGAATACTTCATAGAAGATTTTGAACACAAGGATAGTGTCCGGCTCTGCAAAATAAGTTCCACATACCACCATAGAGAGAATAATTTACACAAGTTCAATCTGCTGACGTATTCCGTGGCGTGAAATCACACGACGGCCAAGCCTTTATTCGAATCGTTTTTACTGTTCCACCTCAGCGCGTTTAGCGAAGCAGTTTCCTTGGCACGTCTTATCAAAGAGGAGATTGTGCCCCCTTATTCCGGGATCCTCATCAATACGGGCATGGGTAACCCAACCATGCCCATTGGCATGCCCCCTCTATCGAAGGCGAGTCCCAAACGGCCACGGGGAGGGCTCTTGGTTTTTAACCTCTTTATAACGAGACCAAGGCCTGCTCCTTTCTTTTAATCTCAATTGAATCCACCCCTCGCCTCGAGTTCCAACACCCAAAGCTCCAGATTCAGGCGCTTCGGACCTTTGACAATGTCCGGCTCCGACCTGCAGGGCCGGTGGATGCCTTCTTCCGTCACGAAAGAAGACGTGCTAAAGCTGAGAGACGCCGGGTATCTAACCGGCGAAATTTCGCATAGGCTGCCTGCCCAAGGGCGGGTTATTCCTACTCCCGAGCCTGGTGAGAGCGTAGTGTTTGTGTCTCACTTCCTTCGGGGTTTAGGCTTCCCGATGGACCCCTTTGTGAGGGGGCTCATGTTTTATTATGGGCTGGAATTCCACGACTTGGATCCGGAGTCCATCCTCCACATCCCATCGTTCATTGTCGTATGTGAAGCCTTCCTCCGCATTACCCCTCACTTCGGATTGTGGCTCAAAACCTTCAAAGTGGAGCCGAAGATGATCAAGGGGCAGCAGGCAGAGTGCGGAGGGGCTGTTATAAGCAAAAATGCTGATGCTCCATGGCCCGAGGGTTCTTTTCAAGAGGTGCTCAGTTTATGGCAACAGGAGTGGTTTTACATCCCCGCTCCCAGGGGCACCAAATGGGTGGCGCCACCTGCCTTCCGCCTGGGTCCTCCACAGCGGCTGGCGTCATGGGTCAACAAAGGGCTCGATTGGGGGCCGTCCAAGGACGTTCCTCTGCTGCAGGGCCGTATTCGAGACCTCCAAGAGGGAGAGATCAATCTGGTCGTAGTGGCGCAGGTCATGATGATTCGGCGCCTTCTGCCCTGCAAGCGTCGCCCCCTCCGCCTGTGGGAATTTAATCTGGAGGGACCACGAGCTCTCCAACACTTCATGGGCGCAACGCCCGGGGAGATGTATAAACTGTTCTTCGGATCACAAGAGATGTGTCCGGACTTGACTGAGGACGCAGGTCTGAGCTGCAATCGCCCGGATACTCAAGTAAGTAGTCATGTAACCGGACACGCTATCTGAACATTTATCATAAATTTGTCCTTTAAGGAGTTGTCCCTTGAGCAGGAATGGATAGCGAAAGCAAAGCTGATAAGGTGTCCGGCCCCCCTCCCTGAGACCACGCCGGATCCTATGTTAACCAAGATGCTGGCGGCTGCGCCCTTTGAAGAAGGCGAAGGGGGGAACTGGGGAGCTACTACCTCCGCAAAGGAGTTTATCAAGAAAGGAGGGATCGAGAATCACTCCCTCCAAGGGGAGAAGAGGATCGCTTCTGAAGATCCGGAGGGCAAGGCCTCAAAGCGGGGGAAGAAATCTTCACCAGAGGGTCCTGCGCCAGGAGAAGTCCCGGTCGCACTATTTCCCGAAGGAAATCAGCCGTCCAGCAAGCCGTAAGTAGAAAGGGGAGTTTTGTAATAAGGGACATCCCTGTTTTTATTTCCGAAGATAACCGAAGTTTTACCTTGCAGTTCGGATCTCAGCCCATCTCAGCAGAGCTCATCTTTGGGGGATCTTCGTCCGAAGATGATGGAGAGCGAAACGCCTCCATTTGCCGTACCGTCGTGCGGGGCGGACGACCCTGAGGTGTCGTCGCGGAGGGTTTCCCCGAGTCCGGCGGGGCCGGGAGGTCCAGCGCCAACTGGTGTACGGTCGGAGGAGCTGAAGGATCTGATCGGGCGAGCGTCTATCTCGGAATATCACCGTGCGTTAATGGGTACGGTGATTGAAAAGATTTCATCCGCTGAGAGCGGATTGCATCAAGCCGTCAGAAGTTTACTGACAGGGTTTGAGGTACGTGAAAATGATATACCTTCTGACAGTTTTGCATATAGAATGCGCCCTGTATAGATAGTAGCCCCTAAGACTCGGTATGTTGTCGAAAGTGACAGCGCGCCGAGGATCATAACCTCAGTTTTAAGATGTCGCCTGTCCTATATAGGTGGCGGAGCGTCCGGTGGCTAGCCGGACTAATCAATTTGCCGAACTAAAGCGGCAACTTGACGTGGCGGATGCGGACATCGCGCTTGTAAATAAGCGGCTTGACGAGTCACAAGGTATGCGACTTCTCCGCGGGCACCTGGTAAGGGAGCTTGACGCCCATGCCTTACAACATGCATGCTTTATACAGATGGTGCTGCTGCTATGGAGAACCTTCGGGCGGAGCTAGCCCAAGTCAAGGAGAAAGCCAGGAAAAGTGATGCGGCTGCCTTGAGGGCGGCCGAAGAGCTAAAAGCTGAACAGGCTGCTCACTGCCGAAGCAGGGAGGAAATGGCCGAGATGGCCGGGAAGTTGAAGAATTCTACCGACCGCTGCGAGTTTCTTGAAAAGGAACGTCAAGCGGAGCAAGAGGACCTGAAGAAGGCCACCACCAAAGCCAAGGATGCCCGCTCCGCGATGAGAGCTATAAAGGAGGAGCTGTGTCAAGCCGGGGATATTGCGGCTGGAAAGCTCTTTCTGCTGCGGAGGAAATTTACGGATCCTAAGTATGCTCAGTTGGGCCAGCTGTGGGGAGCGGAGGATGCTTATCTGGATTTGGCGGCGAGTGCCGCAGACGTGGTCGCACACTTCCGAGGCCAAAAGGATCACGGAATGGAAGAGATTTTTTGGTCGCAGTTCCATAGTCCAGAGCGTCCACTTCCATTAACCAATCGGTTAGCTGAATGGGCTGAGCTGAATAGGTTGTCTAGACTTGCCATGAAGGATGCCGTGACTCATTTGTGGCCGAAAAGGCCCGAGCCAAAGAGTTATTTTGGCTTGGTGCAGCAGTTCCTTGATGCGGTGCCGCATATCGATGCAATGAAGCGGTCGGCATGCATAGAGGGTGCGCGGATGGCTCTTGCCCGTGTTAAGACATGCTGGCCGGAGATGAAGGCCACCAACGTTGCATCTCGGGATTCGGACAGAAGCCGAGTACCTGCCGAGCACTATTTTGAGGAAGTCCTGCCGGGCGCTCATTTAATAGAGGCGCAATGCTCGAAGGATATTATGTTCAAATGATATGTATAATTTGTGAAATGATGTTTCAATGTAATATAAAGGCTTTTTATACTTGTGCGTTCAAGTATTGAAATACCTCCTGTGCGGCCGTTAATGTATATATGTATATAACCTGAAAGATGGCAGTCTTCGGCTTCAGCCCCCACGCACATAGTGCGGGCCTGTTTGCAAAAAAAAGCGCATTTTCACACTTAATCCAACGTCTTGGTCCTGTGAAGGAGGTGATAGCGTAGCAAACTAGGCAACCGGACTATAATGCTTTATCACTTTCACTTAGCCATAGGAGTTTGATGGTGGGGCTACTATATAGCCCCTAGGAGCACCGTGCTCTCCCGAATTTGGGGCGCGTATGTGCCTGACTGGGAAACGGTCCTTCGTTAATGCGGAGGAATTCTAAACATTCCGGTGGGTCATCGAGTGGTTGACCAGTCTCACGCTATATCATGACAGTCAGTTTTCGGCTTTCTCTACTGAGGTGCTCACTCGGCCGAACCGGGGCACAATCGCAGTAGTTCTCCTGGTGCCACGTTAGCCAATAGAGTGGAACGTAAGGCAGCAAAACACAGTAGCCGGGCAAACCCAACATTTGACCAAAGACATGATTCGGAGCTGATGCATATAAGGCCTAACTCGAGACGCCGAACACTCCCTAAGGTATTCGGTCTTTATGAAAACGGGCAAAACAATGCCCTAAGCCCCTGGTGTCCAGGTACGCGCAAAAATTTCTGAGGCGGCCGATGCCAAAATGCCAGCCTTCTCCTTGGTTATAGCAAGAAACCGGGGGATGTGTTTCAACAAGAGACAGTAAAAAGGTTTACGCAGGGTCTTAATCTGAAAAGAATCCTTGCAACGGGTCCCTACTGCACGTCTGCGCCTGTGTCTCCGTTGTGCCGTATCCTAGACGGGTGTAGCACGATGTTTATCTGTAAAAGAGAGGAACTTAGTTGAAGAAAGGTTGTGCGAAAATTTATATTAAATAAACAGAGTGTGATTCAAGAAATGAATAAAATTGAGCTTTATTGTCTCTTGTTGTACGTGCGTGGAGCCCCTTGTGAGGGTGTACGCGGCTAGTAAGCCCCTTGTTTATTTATACCGGACCCGCCTAACCGTGTCCGGGGTCTGAATGACCTGTTTAGGTGCTTTGATCAGCAAAGCCAGATTAGTGTGTGGCTGTCAAGGCAGTCTCACGTTCTTTCGTATTCGAGGAACACTCGAAGTTTCCCTTTAATGAGATGATGCCGCGTGGACCGGGCATTTTCAGTGTAAGAGATGCGTAATGCGGTATTGCGTTAAAGCGGGCGAAAGCTTTGCGTCCCAATAGTGCTTGATAGCTACTTTTAAATGGGGCGATGTGGAAGACTAACTTTTCGCGACGGAAGTTGTCGGATGAGTCGAACACAACTTCTAGCGGTAGAGAGCCCGTACAATGGGCATATGGGCTTGGCATCACTCCTTTAAAGGAAGTGTTGCTATGGCGAATTTTGGTTGGGTCTATCCCCATTCTGCGGATTGTGTCCTGATATAGCAGGTTTAGATCACTGCCGCCGTCCATTAGGACTTGTGTAAATTGCAGTCCGTCGATTATAGGTTCTAATATCAAGGCAGTCCATCCTGCGTTCCGGATACTTTCGGAGTAATCCTGATGGTTGAAGGTGATTGCTTTTAACATCCAATGTCGGGACTCCGCTGGGGTGGACCGTGCGGCGCGTATTTCAATGGGCGCCGCTCTATTTTTCCCTGTCACTTGGAGTGAGTTTACTGTTCTGACCTCTTGTGGGAAATTCTTTTGTTTTCCGGTGCTCTGCTTGTGGGGTTCGTCATCGTCCTCACTTGGTGTTTCGAGCCCCTTGTGTTCGGCGTTAAGTCGGCCGGACTGTTTGAAGACCCAACAATCTCTGTGGGTATGGTTTGCAGGCTTCCCGGGGGTACTGTGGATTTGGCATATCTTGTCCAAGATTTTGTTTAGGTTGGATAGCTCGTCGTTGTTGTCCTTAAGAGGTAGTTTTTTGTTGTTCTGCCGAGAGCTTTTGAATCCGGCGTTGACTGCCGTGCTCTTCGGACTGTTTCCCTTGGTCCGGCGCTGGTCCTTGCTGCGTCGTGGTTTCCCATTTCCATTCCTGACTTCAGACGTACTTGGGTCGCTGGTACTGCACCTTGCCAGCCAGCTATCCTCTCCCGCACAAAAATGGCTCATGAGGCTTGTTAATGCGGCCATTCTTCTCGGCTTTTCTTGGCCAAGGTGTCTGGCGAGCCATTCGTCTCGGACGTTGTGTTTGAAAGCTGCTAAGGCTTCGGCGTCCGGACAGTCGACTATTTGGCTCTTTTTGGTAAGGAACCTGTTCCAAAATTTGCGGGATGACTCTCCGGGCTGTTGAGTTATGTGACTTAAATCGTCTGCATCCGGAGGGCGGACGTAAGTCCCTTCAAAATTTGCCCGAAACGCATCCTCGAGCTCTTCCCAACTTCCAATGGTATTTTCTGGGAGGCTTTTGAGACAATGCCGGGCTGGCCCTTTGAGCTTGAGGGGTAAGTATTTTATGGCGTGGAGGTCATCTCCTCTAGCCATGTGTATGTGCAGGATGTAATCCTCAATCCAGACTCCAAGGTCTGTTGTTCTGTCGTATGCCTCTATGTTTACGGGCTTGAATCCCGCTGGAAATTCATGATCCAGCACCTCATCGGTGAAACATAGGAGGTGTGCGGCGCCCATGTATTAGGGTGTGCCGTGATGTTCGAATACTTGAGGTGTTGCATTGCTTTCTAGAGCTTGCTTTCTTGGCCCATAGATAGACCTGACTGGGCCATCGTTTTGGTGCGGATCCTTATGCGGATCGCGTGCCGGCTTGTGTGCGGCGCCGCTTGCCACTCTATGTTTGCCATGTGGTCATCTATCCGACCGGGCGGCCTCTTTGTTTTTTGATTGTGTGGGCTCTACGGCCTCCTCGTCGAATTCGGGCAGTAGTTTCCGCTTCGGGTAGCTCTTTATTTGGCGACTATCGCCGTATTTATCTCCGGTGTTGAGTACTTTGCTCCATCTCATTCTGAGTGCGTCTTCCGCTGTTTTGAGCTTCCGATTCTGCTTCTTCAGACTACGTGCAGTGGCGACGAGCCTTTTGTGGAGGTTCTTCTGCTCCAACGATGTGTCCGCGTGAGATCGTCCGGACTGTTATCTTCGCCGGGGACGGGTTGTTTATCCAAGTTATCCCGTTCGTCGTCCGCCGGTTCGCCCTGCTCTATGGCTGGGTCTGTATGGGTGCTGTCTTTGTCGAGGCGGGACTTTGAGCGGTGCTTACGTCACCGTTTTGACTGCTTTTCGAGGGAATTATCCTTTACCGCGTCCCGTTGTTCCTCGTTATCGCTTCCTTTAGGTGTATCCACCATATATACACCGTGAGTTGAGGTGGCCTTCCAGTGCCCCGTAGGTGCTGGTTTTTGGTCGTCTCCTGCATCATCGTTCATACCGTCAATGTCTTCAGAGTCGAAGTCTAGCATGTCGGTTAAATCATCGACAGTGGCTACTAAGTGGGTGGTGGGTGGGCTTTGAATTTCTTCGTCGTCTGCATCCCAACCGTCCTGACCATAATCCGGCCATGGCTCTCCTGATAAAGAGAGACACTTTAGTGAATTCAGGATGTCGCCAAAGGGCGAGTGCTGAAAGATGTCCAGGGCGGTGAACTCCATGATTGGCGCCCATTCGGATTCGATTGGCAGGGGCGTGGAAGGTTCGGAGTCCGGCACCTTGGAGTCACGAGCTTCACGAAGAACAGGGTTGGTATTCGGCTCTATCGCCGTAGAGGTAGCAGCTCCCAAGGCGGTGTCCAGCCACCCGTACTCGATCGGCGCAGTCGGCTCCGAGCTAAGGGTCTGAGCGGACACTTGTGCGGCCTCCAGGGCACTGTCTGGCAACAGAGCTAGATCATGCCCATCGTGACAGTGCGGCGCGCTTGGCTGTGGCTCGAACCCGTCAAAGATCAAGTCTCCGCGGACGTCAGTCGTATAGTTCAAACTTCCAAATCTGACCTGATGGCCAGGGGCGTAGCTTTCAATCTGCTCCAGATGGCCAATCGAATTGGCCCGCAGTGCAAAGCCGCCGAATAC
The DNA here is from genome assembly GCF_018294505.1 of Triticum aestivum. Taxonomy (NCBI): domain Eukaryota; kingdom Viridiplantae; phylum Streptophyta; class Magnoliopsida; order Poales; family Poaceae; genus Triticum; species Triticum aestivum. The sequence goes on along the minus strand of NC_057795.1, from coordinate 127,673,348 downwards.
GAAGATCTGTCCGGGGAGAAGAGTCTCACCCCGGACTGCGTCGTTGTTGATGATCGAAGGAGCCATCGGGCCTAAAGGTGACGACACAGAGGAACTCTCAATGAAAGCACCAATGTCGGTGTCAAAACCGGCGGATCTCGGGTAGGGGGTTCCGAACTGTGCGTCTAGGCGGATAGTAACAGGAGACAAGGGACACGATGTTTTTACCCAGGTTCGGGCCCTCTCGGTGGAGGTAAAACCCTACTCCTGCTTGATTAATATTGATGATATGAGTAGTACAAGAGTAGATCTACCACGAGATCAGAGAGGCTAAACCCTGCAAGCTAGCCTATGGTATGATTGTTGTTCGTGCTATGGAGTAAAAACCCTCCGGTTTATATAGACATCGGAGAGGGCTAGGGTTACACAGAGTCGGTTACAATGGTAGGAGATCTACATATCCGTATCGCCAAGCTTGCCTTCCACGCTAAGGAAAGTCCCATCCGGACACGAGACGGAGTCTTCAATCTTGTATCTTCATAGTCTAGGAATCCGGCCAAAGATGATAGTTTGGCTATCCGGACACCCCCTAGTCCAGGACTCCCTCAGTGGCCAGGACCGCTAGCAGCTTGAGGATGAATTAGGAATCTCTGGAATTCCATTGGCTAATTTGCAGCACCTCGACGAGTAGTTTAGCAAAGAGGAATGTACATGTGTTTTGTTTGATCAACATGATGAGAAGGCGCCGCGACGAAGACGCTGGTAAAGACTGTACCATCAAGTTTTCCTTCTGGATAATATCTCGCCTTGAGAACTTGTGCACACAAAAACCTGCCTAGATAATAATCTCCATGCTTGATGAGCCAACAAAGCCTCGTTGAACAAACCGAAGTTGTGGAAACCTGCACCACCCCTATCTTTGGGTTGTAAAAGGTGATCGCAACTTTTTCATCAGTGAACTTTCCCTTATCACTTCGCGGAGCCCCAACAAAAATTTCTCACCATTCTCGTGAGACCATTACATACCGAAAATAGTACTTTGAACACACCCATAATATAGGTCAGCAGGATCTGAGCCACCAACCTAATTAGAACCTCTCTACCGGGCTGACGGCTGAGCTAGGTGCTCATCTTCCAACTGAATAAGCCGTTTTGTGACTTGTTTGAAGTTTCTCAAATCTGGCCTTTGACATACGTATTTCCGGAGTTGGGAGACCCAAATACTTCTCCTCGAAGACAGAACGCTTGTAACACTAAAGATGATGGTCTCGCAAGTGCTATTTCATGTAAAGAGTAACATCAAAGTTAGACGTTGTAGGTCAGAGAAGGATAAAGAAAACCTATTATTTGGGGAGTCGCACAATACGCATGAGTGAAAAATTATTTCATTTTTGTCTTGGGTTACGCCACTATTATTGCATTTTGTCTTCAATAAATGTGAAATTTTCAACTCATCATCCTTTTATTTTCTGCAAGCAATTTCTCAAATTCACGCATTTCATGCATGTGATGGATCATGGAAGTGGTGTATTTGAAGGCGACTCCATCATATGGCGAATGGCGATCCTGTAAAAACGATAATAAAGGAAATATTTGAAAGTGTTTACTTAACTATTTTCTTAGTTTTCTCGCAAAGAAAAAACACTTTCTTAGCTGGGCCTATATCTATAGCCTGTTTGAGATCTGCCGGGCCGAGTGGTTTCGGCCCCAGGTAAAGGCCAGGCGGGAGCTATAAATTTGATTTATGTTTTGCCGCTCCCCAAACCTAAATAACGTTGTATTTCTTACCAAATTTTCTGTGGGGAGCGTTTCCTACCATATTTGATGGCCGAGATAAGATTGTATCGAATTAAAACTTGACAGCCAGCCGTGCACATAGACGCTGTCAACAGCTTACAACCCTCCATTTCTGGGCTCTACACCACTACATAAGCACTCCATCTACGGCACCCCATGGCATCATCCACCCCTAATTCCATTGCTGCAAAGCCCCAAGCATAAACAAGAGAAGCCTCGACTAGACAGTAGACACAAACCACACATCGTTCGCCATCCACGACGTACGCGCTGCAATGGCGGGCTGGTCCTCTCTCGCGTACGACCTCGTCATCGAAGTCGGCGACCGTCTCCTCGCCGCCGGCGACCTTGACTTCTACATGAACATGCGGGCCGTCTGTCGCGGCTGGCGTGACGCAACCGACAGCCCTAGGGCCAATCCGGCGGACCCTCGCTTCCTCCTCCGGCAGTGGGTCCTGCTGGACGAGAAGTTCCCAAAGAGGGGTGACGCCCTCGCCGCCGGCCGCCTCTTCCTCAACACCACCACGGGACGCTCCGTCCACAGAGAGCTCCCATGCCTCCCCAACCACTACTTCGTGACGAGCACAGGTGGCCTCCTCGTCATGGCAAGCAGGGTCGCTCCACACGCCGTATGCGTCGTCAACCCTATCACGGCTTCCCCCATCACGTTCATGGCGCCCATACCTGACACGTTGCAGCACACCACCGCCTATCTCCACCAGGTTGGCAATGGCATTTCACCCACCCTGGTCCTGGAGATCGGCGTGTCGCGCGACACGGCGTACTCGGCCCAGCCCGACGCCGAGCTCTTCGAGCTGGTGGAGCACACCCTGCTGGACAAGGGGCTCAACATCTGGGGCATCGACCGGCATCAGCAGGGCATTGATGGTCTCATCAGCAGCATCCTCGCCGTCCTTCCTGACGAAATGTCCTCCATCTATCCCTGCTGCTACTTCCTCGGTTCCCCGGGGGATAACCTGCTCGTCGTCCCCCGTCAATGGCCAGCCCAAGGCGTCGAGGTCATCAAGGTGGACGTGGAAACAATGGAGATCCAGCCGACAAGGTGCATCGGTAATCACGCTCTGCTCCTCGGTGACAACAGATGCCTGTCCGTCGCTGCTGACAAGCTCCATGCTGTCCAAGGCGAGGAGCTCCATTCCATCCGCCGCAACTGTATCTACTACTATGTCGGTGGCGAAGCTCCAGCTCCAGGCATGTGCGTGTACGACCTCACCAATGACAGGGAGGAGCGGCTCGCCCTGTTTGATGCTGGATGGAATGAAACGTGCATCATGGATGAATCGGTCCGTCCCTCCATGCTTCAGAAGCTCATGAACTACTGCACCGATATCAAATGGACGCAGATAAGGCAGGAACAGCGTTACCGGCAATGGCAGGAGATCTACGAGGCGTTACTACAGAGTCGTGCGTGATTGATCTCTCAAGTTGAGAAATGTGTGCTTAATTATATGCATGGGTTATGCATTCCGAATTTCAGGAGTTGAATTTTCTGAGTTTTCTGTGTGATTTATGTCAATTCGAATCTTGTTGATTCATTTGAGTTGAATATTATTATAATTAGCATCTTTAGTTGAGAGATCAATTGATGAGATTTTCCCCTTCCATGTATGTTTAAAATCATACTTTTCAATTCATGTTTGTTGATTGTGTGAAAATGAAACATGACAGTGCATCAGTTCGTTTATTTGCTAGAGTTTACACCTGTGCTCACATTTCTTTTGGCCAAGTAGGACGTGAGTTTTGGATTCTTCGTCAGAATGATTTCACAAAAGTGGTACGAACATGCACATAGATAATATAAACATGCACTCGCGTAAGCTAATCGACACAGGTTATAGGCGATAGCACATGCATGATGCATGGCAACACAAGATCCCCACTTGTAAGTTAACATAACGTACGACCATGGTAGGATGATGTCTCTCGATATGCTGACCCACATCATCAACATGTTAAAAGGGTGTTAACAGTTAACACATACACACATCATATTATAGGAAATGGAAAATTTCAGTTGCGTAATGCATCCTATATCTTTTCAAAAAAAGATGATTTCGTAAAGCATGGATGCTGAAATCATGGGTGTTAATACAGTGAAGGAGACACAGTGAATTTTAATTACAGTGGACGCATGATGGGTTCCTCGTTAGAGCTAGCTACAAGCTCTCACCATAATTCTTAATAATAAAGAGATGTGACGTACACACCAGAAATCCAAAATGGCTCCTGGGTGTATTTTCTAAATTTCAGAGAAATAGCCATCCGTTTTGTGTTTATTTGGGTGTCTTCTGATAATTTACATGGAAAAGGTAAAATATTGTGGCCTACACGAAATAATGAGTTTAGTACCGCAAAAATTGTTTTTCTAGAGCAGACTTGTTTTGCCCAAATCACAACATAATGCATTTTTTCATGAAACTTTGCACACAAATTGATGATAAGAACATTTATGTTTTCGAAGCAGTTCTGGGACATCGTTCGGTCGACCATGGGGCAAGACGTGACACTCGTGTGACCTGGCACCCTAGCAGGGTGCTAGCTCCACACCAGCATCGGGCCCTCTCCAAAGCCTGGCAATTAATAGATTTTAAACAAGGCAAAAGATTTACCATTTTCATTGATTAATAATAAGAGTTTGAGCGACAGTAACCGCAACAGCAAAAACAAAGACATTGAGCTAGTCCCGCGACATTATACTATACACATGCTTAGTCCCGCAACGGCAGGAGATCTATAAGGCGTTACTACAGAGTCGTGCGTAGTGAAGTCGTGGTAGTCGACTCTTCTTCTCCGGCGTGTCCGTCAGGTTGCTTCGACTGTTTGTTGCTGGAAGTCGAAGCAGCGGTAGCGGTGGCCAGGTGGTATACGATGACGCGTGACATGTGGTTCGTTCGGTGATCCTCCGTGACACCAACCTTGCCTAGTTCCTTCGCAGTTCCTCATCGGAGTCGGAGCTGCGTTGTCTTGTGTGGATTGTATGGAGTGTTGTGCTGCAGCTATTAGGGCTGTTGTTTTTCTTTTTCTCTCACCTTCGGGTCTTTTGGTCCTAGGACCTTCGCCACTTTTATTATTTTCCGTTGGTCTCTGCTATTATTGTTAGGCTATACGTACACGACTTGTATAGGTCAAGGCTATACGCATTGTGGGCGTGTGAGTGGGTAGCGCACGATAGTGCTAGTGGCACACGATCTTCCTCTCGGACGTGCTCTCTGTAACTGTATATATGGCCGGCCGATGAGCCTAATGGATGTGTGTGCTGAGTCGCAAAACCTCTCTCCCTCATCTCTCAACTATCATGGCATCAGATGCTCCCGATCGGATCAACCCCTTTGCTCCGATCCCCGATCCCTCTTCCGCTGCCCCCGACGGCACCGCCGCCGCCCCTGGCGACGCGCCCATGCCTGGCGATGCGCCCACTAACGCCTCTGCGTCCGCCGTCGCCCCACCACCTGCCCTTACCACCCTGCCTGTGGCTCTTCCCGTCCCTCCTCAGGCGGTTGTACCCACTGCTGCTCCCCTCCCTGGCTCCGTGCTCCAGACGATCGACATCCTCCGGCATGTGCCGGTCACCCTGGACCTCCTCGCCGGCAACTACGCGCAGTGGCGTCGCCACTTCGACATGGCGATCGGCATGTTTGGTCTCCGTGACCATGTTGACGCCGCGGCTCTCCCACGCTTCGATGACCCCGAATGGGCCATGGCGGACCACGCCGTCGTCCACTGGCTCAACACCACCGTCTCCCCCGAGCTTCTAGACGCGGTGATGCAGAACGAGGACACTGCACTCACGGTGTGGACGGCGATCAATGCCATCTTCCGGGACAACCAGCTTGCCCGGGCCGTCTACGTCGACGCCGAGTACCACGCCGTCGTCCAGGGCGATATGACGATCATGCAGTACTGCACCAAGCTCAAGACCTACGTCGACCAGCTGTGTGACCTGGGGCAGCCCGTGTCCGAGCCGCAGCAGGTATTCCATCTCCTCCGCGGGCTCGGGCGGCAGTTCCATGGCGCCATCCCCCACATCACCTCGCGCTCGCCGCTCCCCACCTTCCTCCAACCGCGCTCCTTTCTTCTTCTCGAGGAACACCGTGGTGATCAGGCCGCGTGCATCCAGGGCGAGCACGCGCTCGTCGCCGGGCGTGGGCACACCGCCCCCCCTCCGGTCGCTCCCGCATCCGCCGCACCTGACGGTTCTGCCGCGCGTGGCCGTGGCCGCGGACGCCGCCGTGGCCGTGGCAACGGCAACCCTGGTGGCCAGCCTGCCGCCCCCCTCGCCGCCACGTCTTCCTGGGCTCCCTGCTCCGGCGCCTAGCGCCAACTCCTCGACTGGCCTGGTGCAAGCCTGGCCCATGCCCTGGCGCGCCCCGGGCTCTGGTGTGCTCGGCCCGCACCCCGGCACGCCTCCCCAACAGGCCATGTATGCCGCTCCCTCTGCGCCTCTGCCTGGCGCCTACGGCTACGGCGGCTACGGTCCTCCACCGGGGTACGGCCCGCTGCCGCACTACACTGTGCCTGCCGCCAACGCGTCGTCGTCTGCTTCACCGCTCGACATGGCGTCGCTCCAGGCAGCGCTTCACAACGCCACTGCCGGCCCGTCCTCGTCAGGCAGCTCCTCCGACTGGTACCTCGACTCGGGCGCGGCTGCCCACATGACCAACAACACCGGTACTCTTCATTCCGCCCATCCCTCCTCCTCCCCTTCTCACATCATCGTGGGTAGTGGAGAGCACCTCCCGATCACCCATGTTGGTGTTGGTTCTCTCATCTCTGGCACTTCCCCAATTCAGCTCCGTAACGTGCTTGTTGCCCCTTCTTTAATCAAAAACCTCCTCTCTGTTTGTCAGCTTTGCCGAGATAATCCTGTTTCTGTGGAGTTTGACTTGTTTGGGTTTTCTGTCAAGGACATCCGGACCAGAACGATGATCCTCCGCTGTGATTCCACCGGTGATTCGTATCGAGTTGGGTCGGCGCCGGCGCTGTCTTCACGCCCGTTCGCTGGCGTGGCCACTGTCGAGCTGCTTTACCAGCGTCTTGGGCACCCTGGCGCCGCCTCGTTTCAGCAGATCGCCTCCCAGCTCTGCTTCCACTTCAGCAAGTCGTCGCCGCATCACTGCCAAGCCTGTCGATTAGGCAAACACGCACGTTTACCGTTTCAGTCTTCAGTTAGCTGTACTCATTTCCCATTTCAGTTGCTTCATCTAGATGTATGGACTTCTCCTGTTACCAGCGTTTCCGGCTATCAGTTTTACCTTGTGATACTTGATGATTACACACACTATGTCTGGACGTTTCCTCTCAAGCACAAGTCTGATGTGCTGCCAATTCTGCGTGACTTTTATGCATATGTGCGCACACAGTTTCAGCTTCCTGTGTTTTCTCTTCAGACAGATAACGGGCGCGAATTCGACAGTGCTTTAGTGCGCTCCCTTCTCTCTGCGCATGGCTCTGTTCTTCGTCTCTCCTGCCCATACGCTAGCCAACAGAACGGGAAGGCGGAGCGCATTCTGCGCACACTCAACGATAGCGTTCGTGCCCTTCTTCTCCACGCGTCCATGCCGCCGCGGTTCTGGGCTGAAGCGCTCAACACTGCTACATACCTGCTGAATCGCCGTCCCTGTCATTCCAGTGCGCCTCGCTCTCCATACGAATTCTTGCTTGGTGTCGCACCCAACTACAGCCTCTTGCGCGTATTCGGCTGCCTCTGCTACCCCAACACCTCTGCCACAGCTCGCCACAAGCTTGACGCTCGCTCTGCTGCGTGTGTTTTTCTTGGCTATCCATCTGATCACCGCGGCTATCGCTGCTTCGATCCAGTCTCCCGGCAGGTTCTGACCTCGCGCCACGTCCTCTTCCACGAGGATGTCTTCCCCTTTGCTCGCCTTGCTGCTCCCGCCGCCGTGTCGCCACCGTCCCGGAGCTCTCTGCTGCGCCCCTAATCCTGCAGGTGCCCGCTCCGCGCCCTATTGCCGCGCCTCGCTTCACGCTGCGTCGCGATTCAACCACGACTGCTGGATCGCCATCGAGCGGCTCCGCGTCTTCATCCGCTGCCGCTCCCGTCTCCAGTTCAACTGGGGGCATTGGATCGGCGATCGACGGCTCCAGCTCCTGTGCGCCATCGACTACTTCAAACTCCACGGCTCCCTCGTCAAGCGCTCCTGCTGCTTCGCCCTCACCGTCGCCCGCGGCCGCTCCGCCATGCTGGATGGTCACGCATGCGCAAGCTGGGATCTTCGCCACTACGACGCCGCCACTCCATCCACCAGCGCGTCGATCTCTCCGCTCCCCAGCTCCGTTCGCGTCGTCGTGCGTGACCCGAATTGGCTGGCGGCGATGTGTGAGGAGTTCGCCGCCCTCGTCAGCAACCGCACCTGGGAGCTGGTGCCGCGTCCCCCTGGCGATAACCTGATCACCGGCAAGTGGGTGTTCAAGCACAAGCTGCGCGCCGACGGGACCCTCAAGCGCTACAAGGCCAGGTGGGTCGTGCGCGGTTTTCGGCAACGTGCCGGCGTCGACTACGGCGAGACATTCTCCCCTGTGGTCAAGCCGGCCACCATCCGCACGGTCCTCACCATTGCCGCCTCGCGCCGCTGGCCTGTCCACCAACTGGATGTGAAGAACGCCTTCTTGCACGGCACGCTTGAGGAGGAAGTGTTCTGCCACCAGCCCGCCGGCTTCGTCGACGACACCAAACCCGGGCACGTCTGCCGCTTGGCCAAGTCGCTCTACGGCCTTAAGCAGGCGCCACGCGCCTGGTTCCTGCGCTTCGCTGGATTCCTCAAGACGATCGGGTTCATCGGCACTCGCTCTGACTCCTCCCTTTTCGTCTACACCAACGGCGTCGAGCAGGTGTTTCTTCTGCTGTACGTGGACGACATTGTTCTCACCGCTTCCAGCGCCGCTCTCCTCCAGCGCATCGTCCACCGGCTCACAGGCGAGTTCGCCATGAAGGACCTCGGCCCGCTCCATTTCTTCGTCGGCATTCGCGTTCAACGCACACCGGCAGGATTCTTCGCCTGCCAACAACAGTACGCCGAGGATGTGGTTGATCGCGCCGGCATGGACTCCTGCAAACCCTCGCCCACGCCGGTTGACACGAAGGGCAAGCTACCGCAGGCCGATGGCCCGCTCGTGGACGATCCCTCCGCCTACCGCAGCATTGCCGGCGCGCTGCAGTACCTCACCATCACTATGTTCAGTAGATCCGCGCGCCTGCCATCTGCACTTGGTCAAGTGCGTGCTTCGCTATGTTCGCGGGACGCCGTCGCTCGGTCTACATCTTCGCGCTTCATCAACCTTGGATCTTCGTGCCTTCACTGACGCTGACTGGGCCGGGTGCCCGGACACCAGACGCTCCATGTCTGGCTTCTGCATTACCTCGGCGACGCCCTCGTCTCCTGGTCATCGAAGCAGCAAGCCACTGTGTCCCGTTCCAGCGCCGAGGCGGAGTACCGCGGCGTCGCGAACGCCGTGGCTGAGTGCATCTGGCTACGCCAACTTCTCGTCTTCTGCGACAACGTGTCGTCGGTGTACCTGTCGGCGAACCCCGTTCACCACCGGTGCACCAAGCACGTGGAACTGGACATCCACTTCGTTCGCGAGCGCGTCGCCCTTGGCGACTTTCGCGTGCTGCACATCCCCACCAAACAGCAGCTGGCGGACGTGATGACCAAGGGGCTGCCCACTGACACCTTTCTCCAGTTCAGGTTCAGTCTTTGCGTCGCTCCCAGCGACGTCACGACTGCGGGGGGGTGTTAGGCTATACGTACACGACCTGTATAGGTCAAGGCTATACGCATTGTGGGCGTGTGCGTGGGTAGCGCACGATAGTGGTAGTGGCACACGATCTCCCTCTCGGACGTGCTCTCTGTAACTGTATATATGGCCGGCCGATGAGCCTAATGGATGTGTGTGCTGAGTCCCAAAACCTCTCTCCCTCATCTCTCAACTATCAATTATCAATGAATGCCAGTGATCCTGGATCTCAAAAGAAAAAACAGACTCGGCGTGATGATCTCTCAAGATGGCAAATGTTGGCTTAATTATATGGGTTATGCATTCCGAATTTCTGAGTTCTCTGTGTGATTTTTGTCGATCCGAATCCTGTTGATTCATTTGAGTTGAAGATTGTTATAATTGATCTTCAGTTGGGAGATCAATTAATTGATGACATTTTCCCCTTTCATGTTTAAAATCAAACTTTTCAATTCATGTTTATTGATTGTGTGAAAATGAAACATGCATGACAGTGCATCAGTTCGTTTATTTGCTTGAGTTTACACCCGTGCTCATATTTTTTTGTTCAAGCAGGACATGAGTTTTGGATTCTTCGTTAGAATGATTTCACAAAAAATGGTATGAACATTTTTTTTTCTTGAAATGCGGTCCCTTAGGGCCCGATTCGTACGAACATGCATTCACGTAAGCTAATCGACACAGGTTATACGCGATAGCACATACATGATGCATGGCAACACAAGATCCCTACTTGTAAGTTAACCTTAACGTACGATCATGGTACGATGCTGTCTCTGGATATGTCGACACACATCAGTAACATGTTAAAAGGGTGTTAACAGTTAACACATACGAACATTTGTATCGTAGGAAATGGATAATTTCAGTTGCGTAATGGATCCTATAATTATTTGAAAAAAAGATGATTTAGTAAAGCATGGATGCTGAAATCATGGGTGTTAATATAGTGAAGGAGCCACGATGGCTTTTAATCATAGTGGACGTATATATCTCTGTTCATGGGTTCTATGTGTGTTACTCGTTAGAACTAGCTACAAGCTCTCCATAATTCTGAAGGAGATGTGATGTACACACCGGAAAAGCAAAATGGCTCCTGGGCGTACAATTTTCTACATTTCAGAGAAATAGCCATGCGTTTTGTTCGTGTTTATTTGGGTGTCTGATAATTTACATGGAAAAGGTAAAATTTTGCGGCCTACATGAAATAATTAATTTAGTGCTTCAAAAATTGATTTCCTAGAACACAGACTTGTTTTGATCAAATAACAACATAATGGATTTTTTGAATAAAACTTTGCACACGAATTGATGATAAGAACATTTATGTTTTCGAAGCAATTATGAGACGTTGTTCGGTCAACCATGGGGCAAGACGTGACAGTCGTGTGACCTGACACCTAGCAGGTTGCTCGGGCCCTCTCCAAACCGAGGCAATTATTAGATTTTGAAACAAGGCAAAAGATTTGCCATTTTCATTGATTAAGAAGAAGAGTCTAGAGACACAGCAGAACAAAGACATCGAGCTAGGCTCGCGACATTATATTACAAACATGCTTAGCCCTAGGTATCGCCAGAATAGTTGATTCGTCCTTAATGTAGCGCACAATCACTGGACCAGCGTCGCCTTGGCCCTAAAAACGTGTGCATTCCTTTCCTTTCAAATCTTCCAACTGACGCCTTCCCATCAAGATTTGACCATGACATATCGATGCCAAAGCGCAATGCTGACATGAAGATCAGGCCAAGAAAGCCCAACAATGGCTTACCAACGGCTCAACCAGCAAGAAGCAAGCTGCACTATTACAGAATACTTACAAATTTTATTTCATCACTGACGGGTGTGGACTATCAGTGAAAACTCTTGGCTTTCATAGACAATTGGTGTGTTCAGTCAGCGCAGAGGGGCCATAAGGCCTTGTACATTGCAAGGTGCTTGGGGTGCTTAGAAAAATAAGTCAGTTTTTTTAACCACCGGTGCTTATTTGTAGAGGGTAGACACTTAATTAGGCACCTCTCCTGTAGAGATAAGAAGTCTTGAGAAAAACTTGGCCATTTTAATAAGCATCTCCTCCAAGGACCTTGCATTGTACAAGGCCTAAGGTGACTCATCAGCAACAACAAGAGCGACCACTCTTGGGTGATACATCGCTAACCGTCACTCACCTCTTTGGAGTTGCAACAATTTACCTGAAATTGGTGATTCATCACTATTGAGAAATTGTCTCTCTAACCCGTCAACAGTGAGACACGACTTCTATAAGTGTCCCTGACCATCCCCTCATCTCGTAAACCAAAATGCAATATCTCCATGTTCCCCTCCCCTCCTATATCCCCCCCCCCATCATATCCCTCCACGGTTTCCCCCGAACGCCTTCCCTCTGACCCCAACTCCGCCTCCCTTCATGCGCCCCTGAGATCCTGCCGCCCCTCAGATCTGGGCCAAAAGTTCTCCTCCTCACTCCCCGATTAGATCACTTCCTTCCACGCACAACTCCTCATTGGCAGCCTCCTTTGAAGACCCGCCCCCCATGCTCTCTCATAAGAGTGGTTGAGTAACCCCCAAGTATAGAGGCGAATAACCTAGGAGTAAGTATTTACCTCGGTAGACAACCAAGTTTTATCAAACCGGAAGGAGTTCTTCCAGCAAACAAAGTCACTGGTACACGCACAGAAAACACAACACAAACTTGTCTCCAACACACAAGTAAGGTTGTCAAGCTTCTTGTCCTACTAGTTACAAGATTAAATTGCACCATATGGTAGGAATTGATAGATAGATAAAATGGTACAACAAAGAATAGTAATTCTAATGAAGATTTCAGTAATAGATAATATACCCATGGGCCATAGGTTCACTAGTGACATCTCTCATAAGCATAGTAGTGTAGTGTGGTGAAGAAATTACACTCGGGCAGTGATTAAATTGCAATATTTATATTTATGACTATGATCATTCATGGTATAATCTCATATAGGCATTACGTCTGTGATATATAGACCGTTATTCAACTGCATCTACAACTAATACTTCAACCCAAGACCGCTATCCGACATGCATCTCGAAGTATTAAGTTCATGACAAACAGAGCATTGCAATAAGCAAGATGACATAATGTACACAGTAAAATATAAAGCAATATCACAACAGAAAATCATTTTGTCCTTAATGGAAACAATACAATACATGTCTTGTCCCATTCCATCACTGGGATATGGATCGCCGCAAGATTAGAACCCACTACAATGCACCACTCCCTCTGAAGAAGTACCCATCAAACTTGGCCAAAGAAGATAGATAGATCGAAGAGCATACAAAATTATTCAATTATGCAATCAAGAAACTTCAAAAGATTCAAGTGATTTCAATGAACAATTTGATCATAAAGTGACAATCATCATATCCCAAGAAACACACCGCTGATTACATCGTATTGATCCCGATCATGTGAGGCAGCTCACAGGAACTTTGAATTGAAGAACGAGAGAGAGGAGATGCCATCTAGCTACTACTATGGACCCTAAGTTCCTAAAGGAATTACCCACACATAGTGGTGGAGGCATCAAGGGTGATGAAGAAGCTTCCGGCAGAGTATTGGAACACGCCTCCAGATTAGATCTCCTCAGAACATAAACTCGCGGCAGCAGAAAAAATCATAGGATATTCGTTGGTTTCTCAAAACATGAGATTATTACAGGCAGAAGAATGCACGAAAGGCGGTAAATGGGGGGCCCATGTGGTCTAGGGGCGTAGGTCAGCCCCTGGCCGCGCACCTACCCGCATGGGGGCCCTATGGGCCTTCTTGTCTACCTTAGGTACTTTCTAGACTCTTCTCGTGCAGAAAAAATCATATTAAATCGCCAAGATGATATATCCGTAGATACGGATCTCCTGCGAAATCAAAAAGAGGTAGAAAACAACAATTGCCTCTGGGCAATAATTAATAGGTTAGTCTAAAAAATAATATAAATTTCTATAAAAAGTTTACAAAGTGATATTATAATAGCATGAGACAATTAAAAATTATAGATATGTTTGAGGCATATGACCCCACCCTTAGATCCCGCAACCACCTCAGAACCCACTTCCACCATCTTTCCCACACTAATGTCGCAACCCCTCCCTATTCCCTATGATCCCGTTGCGCTATAAATATAAATTAATACAACCATTCCCGTGAAGAACATGAGAAATAATAGGATAGTTCTCCTATGCAAAAAAATAAGGATACAATTCATTCTATTCTTTTGGGGCGTCTCTCAAAACTTAAATAAAAGGGAGTAGTTCAAAGGATAAAATCAGTGTATGGCATGCATCCCCAGGTTCTACGATCAAGAAAATAGTACCTATAATAAAATCAAAATCATGAAAGTCGGTGGGGACTTTTTGACATATGCCTTTATTGAGGCATTTGTTGTGGGCATCCCCTTCTCTTCAAGGAAATTATGTGCCCTGTTCCTGATCAAGTGTTGGGAAACCCAAAATATGATGATTACTACTTCAGTTGTAGGGTTGGTATGAAGCCAACCCATAGAATACATACGAGCGTGTTCTACATGCGATTTCTTGTAGAACATGTTCCAATCAAACCTCTGTTCCTTCGTGTCTGGATTTCAATACCAACTAGGGTCGCCCTCTTCTCCTATAGGTCGGATGGAATACTGATACGTCCATTTTGCATCATACTTTTATATTGATATTTATTGCATTATGGGATGGTATTACACATTATATCACAATAGTTATGCCTATTCTCACTTATTTTATAAGGTTTACATGAAGAGGGAGAATGCCAGTAGCTGGAATTCTGGACTGGAAAAGGAGCAAATATTAGAAATCTATTCTGCACAACTCCAAAAGTCCTGAAACTTCACAGAGAATATTTTTGGAATATATAAAAAATATTGGGCAAAGAAACACTACTAGGAAAAGGCCTACTAATGGCGCACCAGTTTTGCCTACTAATGACGCACTACTGGTGCGCCATTAGTACCACGCCACTAGTATTTTTTACTAATGGCGCACACTAATGGCGCACCTCTGATGCGCCACTACTAACCCTTAGGTGCTCCACTAGTATTCCCTCTACGTGCGCCACTAATAGCGTTATAGGTGCACCACTAGTAATAAAGGAAGGTGCGCCACTAATAAGGGCTGAAATGCGCCACTAGTAATGTATTTGGAAAACAAAAAAAATCCAAATTTACAGAAAACAACCTATAAGGAAAAATAATTTAAAAACAGAAAATGAAATAGAATCATAATTTTTATTATAGTAAGAATATTACAATGTCTTTACAAGTATCCAATAAAAGAAAAATTACAAGGAAATAAAAGGAAATTCTAAAACTAATCTTCTAGTAATCTTTTCTTCTTTTTCCTTACTTTATCCCTGCAAAGAATGATAGAAATATGTGAGAATGAACATTGCAGAGAAGTGAAATTGAGCAATTATTTGCATCCGACATCGAAGATCTAAGATACCTTGAATCATAGACATGGGTCATTTCATGAAGCCAAGAGTCTATGCCATTCAGGATGCATAGTTCCCTGTCAGAAGAACTTAATTATTCAGTAAACACAGTCCTAAGCTTTTTACATGAGACAAAACATAAGGTACATGCTTGACCAGTTGACCTAAGCTACGGCCATGCTAATCCTGCTAACAACACACATGCAACTAGCTAACCAAGATTACTACTAACATAATTCACCGAAAAGAGTAACAGGTGATGCATCAAAAGGAATCTGGCCAGATCCGATCACATTAGACGAGCCTAGGTGTGTGGATCCAAAACAAAGTGTGCAGATCTTTGATAAATGAAAGTTAAGGTTAATAATCTAAACTTTAATATTCTGAAATTTGTTACAGTTTAGCCCAAGGAGACATGCTCTATTCCTAAGAAATTAACTATTTAGTGACATAAACGTTGTGATTAATGTGACGATGAAGGAGTTTAAGTTCTGTACCTCATGCATTGCGGAACCGTCCAGTGCGGCTCGCTGTGTCGTAGGGTCCTCATCTTGACAAATGGCTAAGTCTACTGCCTACTGCCAATGCATAATTAGCACACACAAGGATTTTATTGAGTGAAACAAAATTACCATCCATACTTCCTCTACTGCCTACACATCCAACAGGATAAAAAGAAACATTTTTCAGCAAAATCGAGTTAAATAGATGGATTTCCATCTTGCATACATGTGTGCATAGCGAATAGATGGAGGGGGAGAAGAGAGAGCTTACCAACAGCATCTGGTTGGGGAGGTGGTCATGAGCAGCATGTCGGAGAGGTTGCCGGCTAATGTTTCAAAATGAAGAATAGTCAAGTTAAGTGTTAACCAACATTGTACAAAATACAGTAATTCACCGTTTTGATAACTCACTTAACATTGTACAAGTTGAGGTAACTGAAGATAAAATGGAGCTTATGGAAACAATATTCAGAGAGTAGGAGAATAGATCCTAAATTAAAAGGATCCACTAAGTTGTGCCATTGCTACACACAGGACCTGCAGGCGCGGGTGTGACATGCCATGCCATCCAGCAACGCCGGCCATGTCGACCCACAAGTTGATTAAACAAAAACTTGGAAAACCAGCAAGTTGAATATGCATGCATCTTACCTCCCTCAGTTGCTTCCAGTCAGTCACTTGCGATCAAGATGTCCCTTCCTCCTTCCATGGAGAAATGGATCTTTCTTTCTTTCTTCCTTTCTTTGTTGACAACCATCAATCCCTGATTAGATTAGTAAAGGAAGTAGGTCAGCAGGGGGGTCTGAGTAGGAACGACAAGACGAAGTGCTATAGTTTATCAACATTGTCCGCTCTCAAAATCAATTTGGAATTCTCCAAGTATATTACTAAAATAAAGCTTCATACTGCCACAAGTAAATTTCCAAGTACTACAAATTACAATGAGTGATTCAGATAAACAAAGAATGACTGGAAGATGGCATTGGTTGATGACTTTGCTCTGTGCCAGCCAACTTTGAAAACATAGTAAGTGTACCTATACATACATAGGAAACAGGTCGTGCATCCACCAAGAAAAGGAAACGAATCAAAATCAATACATATCGTCTTTTAAAAAACTGAAATCAATACAGCTGGCAGCTAGTACAGATTGTCGCGAGAACGCCAGAGGCAAACTGAAACACACGCGAGAACTCTTGTTGCGAGAACGCCGTCGAGGGTGGGCATCTTGAGGAAGAACTCGGAATGGCGCTGGTGATGCCCTGTGAGTCGTTCGACCACTCAAACGTGACCCGAAAAAACTGACTCCCCTGCCATCGTTGATTGCATCTCCCTTTTGGAAATATAAAAACTGTATAAATTACAAATATTGGCTCCGGCAAGAAAAGAAAAGGAACCAAATCTGCACTGCTTGTTCTTTTATTTTGGATTGAAATCAACAATACAGATTGCAGGGACAAGGCCAAGAGGAAAATTGAAACGCACGCGGTGTAGGAAGGAGACGGCGTGGTGAGTTCAGAGATGCAGGGCGGGGTGAGAGGAAGGGAGAGGAGGTGACTGCTTACGGGGGTTGGGTGCGGTGGCGCTGACGAGATGGAAGGAGACGCCATCGTCCTTGGCCGTCGAGGATCTTGTGGACGCCGTCGAGGACGGATGAGGTCACCGAGGTCGAGCACGCCTCTCTTGACCAGCACCGCCATGCCGCGGATCTTGCCCACCTTCCACGCCTGCTTGTTCTTCCCCGTCAGCCCGTGGAGCAGCAGCATCTCCGCCTCCTCTCCCCTCCTCTCCGGTTGTGGGGGCGCTGAAGTCGCCCTGGCATGCTGCCTGCATTTTGGTCTTGGAGGAGAGAGGTCCTGAGCTCGGTCGACATGGCTGCGGGTGCGAGGAGGGAGGGAGGGATGGAGAGCTGTGGAGGCGGAGGGCGGCTAGGTGGGGTGGAAGGAGTAGGACGTGGTGGCGGTGGTTGCCGCGGCCTGTGGATCTGAGGCCTCGCTCCCTCCTAGGAAGAGATGGAGAGGGGAGAGGGTGGGGGCGTCGGCGACAGGATGCAGGGCGGGGCGGGAGGTCGACGGTGAGTCTAGAGGAGACGAGAACGCCGGTGGGGATCGGGATAGGAGGTCCACGGCGGCGGCGGCGGGTTTGGAGGGGATCGATTCGAGGGGAGAGGAGGAGAAAGCGTTGTGTTGCGTTGTGTTGCTTTGGTTGGATTGGATTCTCTCGAATCAGGGCCGGTCGGTGCAGCACATTGCGCCATTACTAGTTTTTTTGAAAAAAATTAAAAAAAATTCTAATGGCGCACCGTGGGATGTGGTGCGCCATTAGTATTTGCACACTAATGGCGCACCAACACATGGTGCGCCATTAGTATTTACTAATGGCGCACCACATGTACAGTGCGCCATTGGTGTCCATCCCATCTATAGCCCTTTTCCTAGTAGTGAAAGCACCAGAGGGGGGCCACCAGCCATCCACAAGCATGGAGGGCGCGCCCTACCCCCCTGGGCGCACCCCCCATCCTTGTGGGCCCCCTGGTAGGCCTCCGACGCCCATCTTCTGCTGTATGGTGTGTTTTGACCTGAAAAAATCAGAAGGAAGCTTTTGGGATGAAGCGCCACCGTCTCGAGGCAGAACCTGGGCAAAACCAATCTAGGGCTCCGGCGGAGCTGTTCTGCCGGGGAAACATCCCTTCGGGAGGGGCAAATCAAAGTCATCGTCATCACCAACAATCCTCTCATCGAGAGGGGGTCAATCTCCCTAAACATCTTCACCAACACCATCTCCTCTCAAACCCTAGTTCATCTCTTGTATCCGATCTTTGTCTCAAAACCTCATATTGGTACCTGTGGGTTGCTGTTGGGGAATGCAGTAATTTCAAAAATTTCCTACGCACACGCTAGATCATGGTGATGCATAGCAACGAGCTAGAGAGTGTTGTCCATGTACCCTCGTAGACTGTAAGCGGAAGCGTTATGACAACGCGGTTGATGTAGTCGTACGTCTTCACGATCCGACCGATCCTACTACCGGAAGTACGGCACCTCCGCGATCTGCACATGTTCGGCTCGGTGACGTCCCATGAACTCATGATCCAGCAGAGTGTCGAGGGAGAGCTTCATCGACACGACAACATGATGACGGTGATGATGAAGCTACCGGCGCAGGGCTTCGCCTAAGCACTGCAACGATATGACCGAGGTGGATTATGGTGGAGGGGGGCACAACACACGGCTAAGAACAATGTCTGTTGTGTTTCTAGGGTGCCCCTGCCCCCATATATAAAGGAGAAAGGGGGAGGCTGGCCGGCCCTTGGGCGCGCCAAGGAGGGGAGGAGTCCTCCTCCTAGTAGGAGTAGGACCCCCCCTTTCCTAGTCCAACTAGGAGGGGGAAGGGGGGAAGGAAGGAGAGGGAGAGGGAGAGGGAAAGAGGGGCTGCGCCCCCTCCCCTAGTCCAATTTGGACTCCCCTTGGGGGCGGGCGCCACCTCCTGGGCTGCTTCCCTCTCTCTCCCCTAAGGCACCCGAAGGCCCAATACTTCCCCGGGGGGTTCCGGTAACCCCTCCGGCACTATGCTTTTCTCCGAAATCACCCGGAACACTTCAGGTGTCCGAACATAGCCGTCCAATATACCAATCTTTATGTCTCGACCATTTCGAGACTCCTCGTCATGTCCGTGATTCCGAACTATCTTCGGTACATCAAAACACATAAACTCATAATACCGATCATCACCGAACGTTAAGCGTGCGGACCCTACGGGCTCGAGAACTATGTAGACATGACCGAGATACATCTCCGATCAATAACCAATAGAGGAACCTGGATGCTCATATTAGCTCCCACATATTCTACGAAGATCTTTATCGGTCAAACCGCATAAAAACATACATTGTTCCCTTTGTCATCGGTATGTTACTTGCCCAAGATTCGGTCGTCGGTATCTCAATACCTAGTTCAATCTCGTTACCGGCAAGTCTCTTTACTCGTTCCGTAATGCATCATCCTGTAACTAACTCATTAGTCACATTGCTTGCAAGGCTGATAGTGAGGTGCATTACCGAGAGGGCCCGGAGATACCTCTCCGACAATCGGAGTGACCAATCCTAATCTCGATCTATGCCAACTCAACAAACACCATCAGAGACATCTGTAGAGCACCTTTATAATCACACAGTTACGTTGTGACGTTTGGTAGCACACAAAGTGTTCCTCTAGTATTCGGGAGTTGCATAATCTCATAGTCATAGGAACATGTATAAGTCATGAAGAAAGCAATAGCAACATACTAAACAATCAAGTGCTAAGCTAATGAATGAGGCATACTAGTGACACTCTGCTTGTCTATGTACTCACACATGTACTAAGTTTCCGGTTAATACAATTCTAGCATGAATAATAAAAATTTATCATGATATAAGGAAATATAAATAACAACTTTATTATTGCCTCTTGGGCATATTTCCTTCAGTCTCCCACTTGCACTAGAGTCAATAATCTATTTCACATCGCCATGTGATTTAACACCAATAGTTCACATCACCATGTGATTAAAACCCGTAGTTCACATCATCATGTGACCAACATCCAAAGGGTTTACTAGAGTCAATAATCTAGTTCACATCGCTATGTGATTTAACACCCAAAGAGTACTTAAGGTGTGATCATGTTTTCCTTGTGAGAGAAGTTTAGTTAACGGGTCTGCCACATTCAGAGCCGTATGTATTTTGCAAATATTCTGTGTCTACAATACTCTGCACAGAGATACGCTAACTAAACGCTCCCACTTTTAATATGTATCCAGATCGAGACTCGGAGTCATCCAGATCGGTGTCGAAGCTTGCATCGACATAACTCCTTACAACGAACTCTTTATCACCTCCATAACCGAGAAATATTTCTTTAGTCCTCGAAGGATAATTTTAACCGCTGTCAAGTGATCTAGTCCTAGATCACTATTGTACTCCCTTGCCAAACTCAAGGCAGGTTATAGAATAGGTCTGGTACACAACATGGCATACTTTATAGAACCTATGGCTGAGGCATAGGGAATGACTTTCATTCTCTCTATCTTCTGCCGTGGTCAGGCTTTGAGTCTTACTCAACTTCACACCCTGCAACACAGGCAAGAACTCTTTCTTTGATTTTTCCATTTTGAAGTACTTCAAAAACTTGTCAAGGTATGTACTCATTGAGAAAACTTATCAAGCATCTTGATCTATCTCTATAGATCTTGATGCTCAATATGTAAGCAGCTTCACTGAGGACTTTCTTTGAAAAACTCCTTTCAAACACTCCTTTATGCTTTCCAAAAAATACTACATCATTTCCAATCAACAATATGTCATACATATACTTATTAGAAAGGCTGTAGTGCTCCCACTCACTTTCTTGTAAATACAAGCTTCACCACAAGTCTGTATGAAACTATATGCTTTGATCAACTAATCAAAGCACATATTCCAACTTCGAGATGCTTGCACCAATTCACAGATGGATCGCTGGAGCTTTGCACGCTCTGTTAACATCTTTAGGATAGAAAAAACCTTCTGGTTGCATCATATACAACTCTTCTTTAAGAAATCCATTAAGGAATGTAGGTTTGACATCCATTTGCCAAATTTCATAAAATACGGCAATTGCTAACATGATTCGGACAAACTTTTAAGCATCGATACAAGTGAGAAAAACTCATTGTAGTCAACATCTTGAACTTGTCGAAAACATTTTAAGACAATTGAAGCTTTGTACATAGTAACACTACTATCAGCGTCCGTCTTCCTCTTGAAGATTCATTTTATTCTCTATGGCTAACCGATCATCGGGAGGGTCAACCAAAGTCCATACTTTGTTCTCACACATGGATCCTATCTCAGATTTCATGGCCTCAAGCCATTTTGCGGAATCTGGGCTCATCATCGCTTCCTCATAGTTCGTAAGTTCATCATGGTCTAGTAACATGACTTCCAGTACAGGATTACCGTACCACTCTGGTGCGGATCGTGCTCTAGTTGATCTACGAAGTTCTGTAGTAACTTGATCCGAAGTTTCATGAACATCATCATTAACTTCCTCACTAATTGGTGTAGGAATCACTGGAACAAATTTCTATGATGACCTACTTTCCAATTTAGGAGAAGGTACAATTACCTCATCAAGTTCCACTTTCCTCCCACTCACTTCTTTCGAGAGAAACTCCTTCTCTAGAAAGGATCCATTCTTACCAACAAAGATCTTTCCTTCAGATCTGTGATAGAAGGTGTACCCAATAGTTTTGTTTGGGTATCCTATGAAGACGCACTTCTCTGATTTGGGTTCGAGCTTATCAGGCTAAAACTTTTTCACAAAAGAAACACAACCCAAACTTTAAGAAACGATAGCTTTGGTTTCTAGCCAAATCATAGTTCATATGGTGTCGTCTCAACGTGAAGGAAATATGCCCTAGAGGCAATAATAAAGTTATTATTTATTTCCACATATCATGATAAATTTTTATTATTCATGCTAGAATTGTATTAACCGGAAACATGATACATGTGTGAATACATAGACAAACTTGATGTCTCTAGTATGCCTCTACTTGACTAGCTCATGAATCAAAGATGGTTATGCTTCCTAACCATAGACATGTGTTGTCATTTGATTAACGAGATCACATCATTAGGAGAATGATGTGATTGACTTGACCCATTCCGTTAGCTTAGCACTTGATTGTTTAGTATGTTGCTATTGCTTTCTTCATGACTTATACAAAGTTCCTATAACTATGAGATTATGCAACTCCCGTTTACCGGAGGAACACTTTGTGTGCTACAAAACGTCACAACGTAACTGGGTGATTATAAAGGAGCTCTACAGGTGTCTCCAAAGGTACATGTTGAGTTGGCATATGTCGAGATTATGTTTTGTCACTCCGATTATCGGAGAGGTATCTCTGGGCCCTCTCGGTAATGCACATCACTATAAGCCTTGCAAGCAATGTAGCTAATGAGTTAGTGTAACGCCCCAGATCCAACTTTTGCCTTTTCCGGAGATGCGATATGTTATTTTCCTCCGTGGTTGGGTTTTTGTTTTTTTGTTTTGCATTTTGTTCTGTTCGTTGCATTCATCATTGCATCATTTGCATTGCATCATGTCATCATGCCATCATCTCATAAATCTTTTGCAACTCAACTAAATAAATGGCATGGATCTTTGATCCATTCAAATCGAGGGAATTCACATGGTGATTCTCTTTAAAACATATCCTCTCGATATTTAGGGAGCTATAAAATAATATTCCATTAATTTGGAATTTACCACAACACACGTGCATGTTAAATCCCGTGGCCTTTCCTTCTTCAAGTTTTGACTCTCTAACCTTGCCTATAATTCTTTTCCCACTTTTCGAAGCCCTTCCTAAATGTTCATTTATTTTCTGTTAATCTTAAACCTTGCCTACACCCTCTCTGCCAAATTTCAGCTCCTTTGGACTTGTTTTGGTTGGGTTTAAAAATGGCTCAAGTTTGAATTTAATTCAAACTTGAATTATTTTTATATCTCTAAAAAATGTCCAAATCATTTTATTCAAATTGTTCATAAATCCAGTATCTCTGATCTGTTTCTGTCTCAGTCTACTTCCTTCCAGATCTCCCTGTGCATTTCTGCTCTTGTTATTCTGTCTGAAGAATTAAAGAAAAGAAATAAGGGAGAAAGGAAGAGCAGCCCAGCGAAGCCCACCTATCTTACTTGTTCACTGCAGCCCACATCGCACAGCTAGCCCATCTCCACAAGAGCTTCGTCCTCCTTCTATACGGCGCACATCCAGACCTCCACGTCGGCAGCCGGCTTGATTTGACGGCCGGGACAGCCCCCCTACCTCCTATAAATCATGCCCCGATGCCCTAGGGTCTCTCCTCCTTCCATTCCTCCCTCCTCCTCGTCTAGCCGCCGCAAGGTAAGCTCTCCACGCCATAGCCGACACCATGTCCGAGTCGAGTTTGAGCTCGTGCTCGGCTTGATCCTTCCAGTGGCCACCCTCTTCTTCCTCGGGAGCGTCAAGATCGTCGTCTTCGTCTTCCTCACCTCGTCCAGGAGATTCACCCAGTCCCTCTACTTCCCCTGCGTCCTCTACTTCATGCCGGGAGCCAACGCCGCGAGGGTCTTCTTCCCCGACGTCGGCCACTTCCTGTCTTCGGCGCCATCTGGTCGTCTCCGACCACCTCTCGGCAATCCAAGCACGCCCGCGTGTATGTGGTGAGCACCCGATTCCTCCCCATGCCTCGTCTTCTCGATTTCTTCTTGTCCCTCCTGATTCCTCCCGGCCGAGCGCGTCGCCGCGCGTCGTTGTCGCCGGAGCTCCTCCGGTGGCATCCTTCCCGTTTTCATTGCATCGCTAGGCTTAGGCTCCTCTGTAGGTGCGTTTTCTTCCAGCTAGTAACCGTTTCACCCCGCCGTCCGCCGTGTTGGGTTGGTCTCCGCCGCCTCTGTCCTCCCGATGACGGTGATGTCTCTGTCGTTGTTTGGTGCCGTGAGTGGCACGCGGGAGTGCGGGTTTGTCCTGTGCATCGATCGCGCCCCTCCGCCGTAGCCTTTGGTCGTCAGAGTTTCCCCTGAGGAGCTCGCCCGCTAACCTACTCGCACGCGCACCCTGTTTGCTCGCTGCCTCGCTGCGTCTCGCCATGGCCAAGGAGCTCCAGCTCCATGCACACGGCCGCCCCCTGCTTGCACTTGCGCCTGTAACTCCCACACACGCCTCGCAACACACGCGCATCTCACTCGTGAGCTCCGTTGCCTGCTTCGACCTCTAAGGTTGTAACCACCCTGACCGAGACAAGCTCTCGCTCGTCCTCGGTTTGCAGTACCCGTAGCCTTGTGCGCATGCCCGCAGCAGCCGCCGCTTGGTTCATCCGCACGCACATCCTTTTCTGCACACCCGCCGATGCCTAGCAGCAGAGATCGGCATCGCGTTCGCTCGCCGCTGCCGTGAGCTTTCTCGGCGTAGCCATGGCTGAAGCTCGCCACTTCTGTTCCTTTCCTATGAAGGAACCACCTCCTAGTGCACACAACACACTGTCCAGCCCAATTGGTTAGTCCTCCCCTTTGTCACCCAGGCGACCGAGGATTGAATCCCCACGGGCGTAAAATTCTTTTCCATCAATTTTTGGCTTACCAGATCAAGCTTTGTTCTTGTACATGTTCGGTCAAGTCCTACATCCATCACAGACACCTTCCAGGCGAGATGGTCAGCCTGCTCTGCTTTCAACGGTGAGGTGCTGGGTTCAATTCCCAGGCACCCCAATTTTTGCCCTGTTTTTCATTCTGCACACCCACCGTCACTCGGGCAAAATCCTCGTGGGCCGCTGCAGGATCCTGCAATTCGGCCCGATTGTGTTTTTTTATCAGTCTTGCGTTTTGCTATTTGTCTACTGCATTGCATATTTACAGAATTGCCTTTGGCTTAAATTGTTTATAGCTAAATATCCATGCATCCAAATGAAACATGCCATATATGCATCTTGCTCAGTTTTTCATGTTCTTTAACAGTATGCAACTTTCATCCATGTTTAGAATGTTTAAATTGTTGTTTGCAATTAATTTGCTCTAATGCCATGCTAAAATGATTTATTTCATAACTAAATAACCGTAGCTCCATTTTAAATAAACTTTATATGTAAATGGGGTGGAAAAATGCCTAGTTTAACATGGTGCACTCCTCTTGCATGTTTAACAACTCTAAAATATGGTTTGGGCAGAACAGTACCAAATTCGAAATATGGACATGAGGATTTTCCAGAACTGTTGTTCGTTGTTCCGGCCTCATTTAAACTTGACTAAATAGTTAGTTTACTTTTGATTCACCCCTTGCCATGTTTAACAACATTTAATATTGATGAGTAGCATAACCGAGAGTGAACTAAATAACTCGATGTGGTGTTTTGTCAATATGCAACTCGTTGCATATTGAGCTCCACTTAATTTGTAGTGTTGTTTGTTGCAAATTGCCATGCCATGCCTCATTTAAACCGGACATGCATCATACTTGATTGTGCATCATGCCATGTTTATGATTGTGTGTTTACCATGTTGTTTTCTTCTTTCCGGTTTGCTTCTCTCGTTAGCTTCGATTTCGTTCAGGATTTGTGAGGGTTCGTTCGACTACGTCCGTTTGTCTTCTTCATGGACTCGTTCTTCTTCCTAGCGGGATTTCAGGCAAGATGACCGCTACCCTGGATCTCACTACTATCATTGCTATGCTAGTTGCTTCGTTCTATCGCTATGCTGCGTTACCTATCATTTGCTCTTCAAGCCTCCCAAATTGCCATGAACCTCTAACCTTTGACACCCTTCCTAGCAAACCGTTGTTTGGCTATGTTACCGCTTTGCTCAGCCCCTCTTATAGCGTTGTTAGTTGCAGGTGAAGTTGAAGATTGCTCCATGGTGGACAGGGTTATGTTGGGATATCACAATATCTCTTGTATTATTAATGCATCTATATATTTGGTAAAGGGTGGAAGGCTCGGCCTTATGCCTGGTGTTTTGTTCCACTCTTGCCACCCTAGTTTCCGTCATACCGGTATTATGTTCCCGGATTTTGCGTTCCTTACGCGGTCGGGTGATTTATGGGACCTCCTTGACAGTTCGCTTTGAATAAAACTCCTCCAGCAAGGCCCAACCTTGCTTTTACCATTTGCCTCACCACCACCTACTTTTCCCTTGGGAGTCGCTCTCTCGAGGGTCATCTTTATTATAGCCCCCCCCCCGGGCCAATGCTTGTCTAAGTGTTGGTCCGAACTAGAGTCCTTTGCAGCGCCCCCTCAGGGAAACTTGAGGTCTGGTTTTAGTTGTACGGAGTGCTCATCCGGTGTTGCCCTGAGAACGAGATATGTGCAGCTCCTATCGGGATGTCGGCGCATCGGGCGGCTTTGCTGGTCTTGTTTTACCATTGTCGAAATGTCTTGTAAACCGGGATTCCGAGACTGATCAGGTCTTCCTGGGAGAAGGAATATCCTTCGTTGATCGCGAGAGCTTATCATGGGCTAAGTTGGGACACCCCTGCAGGGTATTATCTTTCGAAAGCCGTGCCCACGGTTATGTGGCAGATGGGAATTTGTTAATGTCCAGTTGTAGATAACTTGACACCTGATCCGAATTAAAACGCATCAACCGCGTGTGTAGCCGTGATGGTCTCTTCTCGGCGGAGTCCGGGAAGTGAACACGGTTTCTGTGTTATGTTTGACGTAAGTAGGTGTTCACGATCACCTCTTGATCATTGCTAGCTTCACGACTGTTCCTTTGTTTCTCTTCTCGCTCTCATTTGCATATGTTAGCCACCATATCATGCTTAGTCGCTGCTGCAACCTCACCACTTTACCCCTTCCTTTCCCATTAAGCTTTGCTAGTCTTGATACCCATGGTAATGGGATTGCTGAGTCCTCGTGGCTCACAGATTACTACACCAACAGTTGCAGGTACAGGTTATGCGATGATCATGACGCGAGAGCGATGTTGCTTGTTTTGGAGTTCTTCTTCTGCTTCTTCTTCGATCAGGGGATAGGTTCCAGGTCGGCAGCCTGGGCTAGCAGGGTGGATGTTGTTTGAGTTTCTGTTTGAGTTTCTGTTTGTGTTTCATCCGTAGTCGGATGATGCCCTTATGTATGATGACAGTTAGTTACGGAATGATGCATTACGTAACGAATAAAGAGACTTGTCGGTAACGAGATTGAACTAGGTATTGGATACCGACGGTCAAATCTCGGACAAGTAACATACCGATGACAAAGGGAACAACGTATGTTGTTATGCGGTTTGACCGATAAAGATCTTCGTAGAATATGTAGGAGCCAATATGAGCATTCGGGTTCTGCTATTGGTTATTGACCGGAAACAGTTCTAGGTCATGTCTACATAGTTCTCGAACCCGTAGGGTCTGCACGCTTAAGGTTTCGATGATAGTTTTATTATGAGTTTATGAGTTTTGATGTACCGAAGGTTGTTCGGAGTCCCGGATGTGATCACGGACATGACAAGGAGTCTCGAAATGGTCGAGACATAAAGATTGATATATTGGACGACTATATTCGGACGCTAGAATAGTTCCGGGGGTTATCGGATATATATCGGAGTACCGGGGGTTACCGGAACCGCCCCCCCCCCCCCCGGGAAGCTATTGGGCCTTATGGGCCTTAGTGGAAAGGAGAGAGGGAGGCCATGAGGTGGCGCGTGGCCCCCCTCCCAATCCGAATTGGGAAAGGGAAGGGGCGCGGCCCCCCTTCTCCTTCCTTCTCTCCACCCCCTCCTTCCCCCTTCTCCTACTTGGAATAAGAAAGGGGAGGCCAAACCTACTTGGAGTAGGATTGCCCCACCCCCCTAGGGCGCGCCTCTCCCCTTGGCCGGCCCTCTCCTCCTCCTCCCCCCCTTTATATACGGAGGAGGGGGCCACCCCATAGACATAACAATTGATCTCCAAGATCTCTTAGCCGTGTGCGGTGCCTCCCTCCACCATAGTCCTCGATAATATTGTAGTGGTGCTTAGGCGAAGCCCTGCGACGGTAGAACATCAAGATCATCACCACGCCGTCGTGCTAACGGAACTCTTCCCCGACACCCTACTGGATCGGAGTCCAGGGATTGTCATCGAGCTGAACGTGTGCTAGAACTCGGAGGTGCCGTAGTTTCGGTGCTTGATCGGTCGGGCCGTGAAGACGTACGACTACATCAACCACGTTGTTCTAACGCTTCCGCTCTCGGTCTACGAGGGTACATGGATAACACTCTCCCCTCTCGTTGCTATGCATCACCATGATCTTTCGTGTGCGTAGGATTTTTTTTGAAATTACTACGTTCCCCAACAGTGGTATCCGAGCCAGGTTTTATGCGTAGATGTCATATGCACGAGTAGAACATAAGTGAGTTGTGCGCGATACAAGTCATACTGCTTACCAGCATGTCATACTTTGGTTTAGCGGTATTTTGAGATGAAGCAGCCCGGACCGACATTATGCGTACGCTTATGCGAGACTGGTTTCACCGTTACGAGCACTCGTGCTTAAAGGTGACTGGCGGGTGTCTATCTCTCTCACTTTAGTTGAACCGAGGGTGGCTACGCCCGGTCCTTGCGAAGGTTAAAACATCACTAACTTAACGAACTATCATTGTGGTTTTGATGCGTAGGTAAGAACGGTTCTTGCTTAGCCCGTAGCAGCCACGTAAAATTTGCAACAACAAAGTAGAGGACGTCTAACTTGTTTTTGCAGGGCATGTTGTGATGTAATATGGTCAAGGCGTCACTACAAGAATTCTGTTAACCCATGACGGATAGGATCCGTCATTGACCTGTGCAAAACTATCATGTATATCGCGTCATAATTTGACCGATGCAGGCTCCATGACGGATCATCCAAAATCGTCATGGACCATGACGGCTCCTGACTGTCATGGGTGGCACTTAACTAATATGCACATAACAGCGTTAATGTGTGTGCCACATCAGCATCTGACATGGATCATACGTGGCGGCCCATGAAGTAATCGGCCCAACAAGAATTTTGGCCCACTAAAATTTAGCGCCATGCAAGACTAACACCCATGTAGTAATCAACCCAATTGGAATTTTGGCCCATTAAGTTTTAGGACTGTACAAGGCCCGCTAGTTTCAATCTCAATGGTTAGCCCATCTTATTTCTATTGTTCCATAGAAATTGGTATTGGTATAATTTTTTCTTAAAAAATGCTCATGTCATTACATAGAAATAAAAAAATATAAACACAGCAAGAAAAAGTTACACAAAAAAAGCTTAAAATTACAGACATTTTCGGACCATACATCGGTCAAAGGCTAGAAAAACTAAAGAAACTAAGAACTAAAAACACCCTATGCTAACTCTGCAGCCAAAAAACTCTGCAGCCACCGCCGTGCCGCTCAGCGCTCGCCGGACGACAACCGGGGGTAATTCCCGCGCACTTCTGGACGCAGATCCGACCATCCCTGCCGGCGTCATCGTAGAGAACCTTATCCACCAATATCTCGCCTCAACTCATGCTGGACATTGCCTGCGCGTCGACAAAACTTAAGACGACTCAAAAAAAATCCAAAGTAGAGAGGAAGCGCGGTCAACGGAGAAGTCGATGGTGAGGACGACGTAGGCGACAGATGCGGGCCCGAAGGGGAGGCAGCGCCCCAGCACAGCGCAGCCCCTGGCGGCATGGGCCCGGTAGCGGCTCTATGCATCCCCCGCGGTTCGGCACGCCCACGACAGGGTCGCCCTCTCCCTGCAGCAACATGGCCATGACCTGCATCAATGAGATCCACGATCTAGATCAACGACCTGCCAAGATCTGGCCGGTTGGGAGAGAAAGGGGCAGGGGAGGCTAGAGGTGAGGGATGGGGATAGTGGTGATGTAAGCGTATATGGAGGTAGGATGCTCGTGGCCGCTCCATGATCCGCCCAGAGTTGCCATGGACTCGCGGATCTCGGCAGGATCTGGCCGGAGAAGGGAGTGTAGGGGGCGCAACCAGTTGAGGTGTAGCTGGGCACGACGGGGAGGCGTCGGAGTGGGAGGATGTGTCGACGACGGGGAGGAGCCGGATGAGGTGGGTTCGGTGGCTGGTGGCTGGCGGCATGAGAGGATGGAGGGACGGCTAGGGAGGGTGCTGCCGTCCGAGTTCGGGCGGCGTGCGGGCGTTGGTCAGCGGCAGATATTGCGCGTGGGTGGGCTGAAGATCAGACGGGAAAGAGGGGAGGTTTGCTAGCCGCCGGATCTCAGAGTAGCAGATAGTTCAGATTTGCGATCCACGGGACGCTTTGCTCAACCAATCACAACGCGAGTTTTCCCTCACACTAGATCGCCACATCAGCAGGGCATTTGTTTTCCTTAAAAAAAAGCAGCGGCAGGCCGTGACGGTTTGGAGAGACAGCGTTAAAAAACAAAACTAAGCCCTACAGCTCGTTCTATATGAGCTTCTCCTAGCCGGCCATGATGGTTCAGAGAATAAGTTACATATATGTTGATACCCATATTGATTAAATTAACAAATTATATTCATATTTTTGTGAGTAAACATGAATTAATTTTTGGAGACACGTATTATATATATAGTTGTTGTGTACGAGTGCAAACTATTATGTCCGCAATCTGTCACACCATGATTTTTTGACCAACTGGCATTGAACTATGCAAGTATGTGAGAGGTGCACGGATCGTTCAATAACACACGTTTCTTTTACTAAAAATTTGGAGTTCAGGTGTGTTACCAAACGAAAAACGTCCAAGTGATCCTTTAGTCAGGCTGGAATCATAGTTGTCATGCGCTATTCTCTTCACCCAAGAGGTCTTGGGATCAAGTCCTGATTACATTTTTTATTAAAACTTAAAATCTATGGCCTCTAGAAAAAAACAAAGACCATATGGTCTTTTAGGGTTTGTGGACACATTTGCATCTTGTTGAGCCATGACGGATTCTATGACGGACGAGAGAAACCCGTCATCGGCTGTGACGGATTTTCATAACGTCACCAGCAATTTGTCATGGATTAACAGGTTTCTTGTAGTGTGTGATGCTATATTTTATTGTATGAGATGATCATGTTTTGTAACCGAAGTTATCGGCAACTGGCAGGAGCCATATGGTTGTCGCTTTATTGTATGAAATGCAAACGCCCTGTAATTGCTTTACTTTATCACTAAGCGGTAGCGATAGTTGTAGAAGCAATAGATGGCGTAAACGACAATGATGCTACGATGGAGATCAAGGTGTCGCGCCGGTGACGATGGTGATCACGACGGTGCTTCGGTGATGGAGATCACAAGCACAAGATGATGATGGCCATATCATATCACTTATACTGATTGCATGTGATGTTTATCCTTTATGCATCTTATCTTGCTTTGATTGACGCTAGCATTTTAAGATGATCTCTCACTAAATTATCAAGAAGTGTTCTCCCTGAGTATGCACCGTTGTGAAAGTTCTTCGTGCTGAGACACCACGTGATGATCGGGTGTGATAGGCTCTATGTTCAAATACAACGGGTGCAAAACAGTTGCACACGCGGAATACTCAGGTTAAACTTGACAAGCCTAGCATATACAGATATGGCCTTGGAACACGGAGACCGAAAGGTCGAACATGAATCATATAGTAGATATGATCAACATAGTGATATTCACCATTAAAACTACTCCATCTCACGTGATGATCGGACATGGTTTATTTGATATGGGTCACGTGATCACTTAGATGACTAGAGAGATGTCTGCCTAAGTGGGAGTTCTTAAGTAATATGATTAATTGAACTTAAATTTATCATGAACTTAGTACCTAATAGTATTTTGCTTGTCTATGTTTGTTGTAGATAGATGGCTCGTGTTGTTGCTCCGTTGAATTTTAATGCGTTCCTTGAGAAAGCTAAGTTGAAAGATGATGGTAGCAACTACACGGACTGGGTCCGTAACTTGAGGATTATCCTCATTGCTGCACAGAAGAATTACGTCCTGGAAGCACCGCTGGGTGCCAGGCCTGCTGCAGATGCAACTGATGACATTAAGAACGTCTGGCAGAGCAAAGCTGATGACTACTCGATAGTTCAGTGCGCCATGCTTTCCGGCTTGGAACCGGGTCTTCAACGACGTTTTGAATGTCATGGAGCATATGAGATGTTCCAGGAGTTGAAGTTAATATTTCAAGCAAATGCCCGGATTGAGAGATATGAAGTCTCCAATAAGTTCTATAGCTGTAAGATGGAGGAGAATAGTTCTGTCAGTGAACACATACTCAAAATATCTGGGTATAATAATCACTTGATTCAACTGGGAGTTAATCTTCCTGATGATAGTGTCATTGACAGAATTCTTCAATCACTGCCACCAAGCTACAAGAGCTTCGTGATGAACTATAATATGCAAGGGATGGAAAAGACTATTCCCGAGCTCCTCGCAATGCTAAAGGCTGCGGAGGTAGAAATCAAGAAGGAGCATTAAGTGTTGATGGTCAATAAGACCACCAGTTTCAAGAAAAAGGCAAAGGGAAGAAGAAGGGGAACTTCAAGAAGAACAGCAAACAAGTTGCTGCTCAAGAGAAGAAACCAAAGTCTGGACCTAAGCCTGAGACTGGGTGCTTCTACTGCAAGCAGACTGAACACTAGAAGCGGAACTGCCCCAAGTATTTGGCGGATAAGAAGGATCGCAAAGTGAACAAAGGTATATGTGATATACATGTTATTGATGTGTACCTTACTAATGCTCGCAGTAGCACCTGGGTATTTGATACTGGTTCTGTTGCTAATATTTGCAACTCGAAACAAGGACTACGGATTAAGCGAAGATCGGCTAAGGACGAGGTGACGATGCGCGTGGGAAATGGTTCCAAAGTTGATGTGATCGCGGTCGGCACGCTACCTCTACATCTACCGTCGGGATTAGTTTTAGACCTAAATAATTGTTATTTGGTGCCAGCGTTAAGCATGAACATTATATCTGGATCTTGTTTGATGCGAGAAGATTATTCATTTAAATCAGAGAATAATGGTTGTTCTATTTATATGAGTAATATCTTTTATGGTCATGCACCCTTGAAGAGTAGTCTATTTTTATTGAATCTCGATAGTAGTGATACACATATTCATAATGTTGAAGCCAAAAGATGCAGAGTTGATAATGATAGTGCAACTTATTTGTGGCACTGCCATTTGGGTCATATTGGTGTAAAGCGCATGAAGAAACTCCATTCTGATGGACTTCTGGAATCACTTGTTTATGAATCACTTGGTACTTGCGAACCATGCCTCATGGGCAAGATGACTAAAACACTGTTCTCCGGAACTATGGAGCGAGCAACTGATTTGTTGGAAATCATACATACTGATGTATGTGGTCCAATGAATATTGAGGCTCGCGGCGGGTATCGTTATTTTCTCACCTTCACAGATGATTTGAGCATATATGGGTATATCTACTTGATGAAACACAAGTCTGAAAAATTTGAAAAGTTCAAAGAATTTCAGAGTGAAGTGGAAAATCATCGTAACAAGAAAATAAAATTTCTACGATCTTATCGTGGAGGAGAATATTTGAGTTACGAGTTCGGTTTACATTTGAAACAATGTGGAATAGTTTCGCAACTCACGCCACCCGGAACACCACAACGAAATGGTGTGTCCGAACGTCGTAATCATACTTTACTAGATATGGTGCGATCTATGATGTCTCTTACTGATTTACCGCTATTGTTTTGGGGTTATGCTTTAGAGACGGCCGCATTCATGTTAAATAGGGCACCATCAAAATCCGTTGAGACGACGCCTTATGAACTATGGTTTGGCAAGAAACCAAAGTTGTCGTTTCTTAAAGTTTGGGGCTGCGATGCTTATGTGAAGAAACTTAAACCAGATAAGCTCGAACCCAAATCGGAGAAATGTGTCTTCATAGGATACCCAAAAGAGACTATTGGGTACACCTTCTATCACAGATCTGAGGGCAAGATTTTTGTTGCTAAATTCGGATCCTTTCTAGAGAAGGAGTTTCTCTCGAAAGAAGTGAGTGGGAGGAAAGTAGAACTTGATGAGGTAACTGTACCTGCTCCCTTATTGGAAAGTAGTTCATCACAAGAACCGGTTCCTGTGACAACTACACCAATCAGTGATGAAGCTAATGATATTGATCACGAAACTTCAGATCAAGTTACTACCGAACCTCGTAGGTCTACCAGAGTAAGATCCGCACCAGAGTGGTACGGTAATCCTATTCTGGAAGTCATGTTACTTGACCATGGCAAACCTACGAACTATGAGGAAGCGATGATGAGCCCAGATTCTGCAAAATGGCTTGAGGCCATGAAATCTGAGATGGGATCCATGTATGAGAACAAAGTATGGACTTTGGTTGACTTGCCCGATGATCGGCAAGCCATCGAAAATAAATGGATCTTCAAGAAGAAGACTAACGCTGATGGTAATGTAACTGTCTACAAATCTCGACTTGTTGCGAAAGGTTTTCGACAAAAGTTCAAGGAGTTGACTACGATGAGACTTTCTCACCCGTAGTGATGCTTAAGTCTGTCCGAATCATGTTAGCAATTGCCGCATTTTATGATTATGAAATTTGGTAAATGGATGTCAAAACTGCATTCCTGAATGGATTTCTAGAAGAAGAGTTGTATATGATGCAACCGGAAGGTTTTGTCGATCCAAAAGGTGCTAACAAAGTGTGCAAGCTCCAGCGTTCCATTTATGGACTGGTGCAAGCATCTCAGAGTTGGAATAAATGCTTTGATAGTGTGATCAAAGCATATGGTTTTATACAGACTTTTGGAGAAGCCTGTATTTACAAGAAAGTGAGTGGGAGCTCTTTAGCCTTTCTGATATTATATGTAGATGACATATTGTTAATTGGAAATGATATAGAATTTCTGGATAGCATAAAGGGATACTTGAATAAAAGTTTTTCAATGAAAGACCTCGGTGAAGCTGCTTACATATTGGGCATCAAGATCTATAGAGATAGATCAAGATGCTTAATTGGACTTTCACAAAGCACATACCTTGATAAAGTTTTGAAAAAGTTCAAAATGGATCAGGCAAAGAAAGGGTTCTTGCCTGTATTACAAGGTGTGAAGTTGAGTCAGACTCAATGCTCGACCACAGCAGAAGATAGAGAGAAAATGAAAGATGTTCCCTATGCTTCAGCCATAGGCTCTATCATGTATGCAATGCTGTGTACCAGACCTGACGTATGCTTAGCAATAAGCTTGGCAGGTAGGTACCAAAGTAATCCAGGAGTGGATCACTGGACAGCGGTCAAGAATATCCTGAAATACCTGAAAAGGACTAAGGATATGTTTCTCGTTTATGGAGGTGACAAAGAGCTAGTCGTAAATGGTTATGTCGATGCAAGCTTTGACACTCATCCGGACGATTCTAAATCGCAAACCGGATACGTGTTTATATTGAACAGTGGAGCTGTCAGTTGGTGCAGTTCTAAACAAAGCGTCGTGGCGGGATCTACATGCGAAGCGGAGTAAATAGATGCTTCGGAAGCAGCAAATGAAGGAGTCTGGATGAAAGAATTCATTTCCGATCTAGGTGTCATACCTAGTGCATCGGGACCAATGAAGATCTTCTGTAACAATATTGGTGCAATTGCCTTGGTAAAGGAATCCAGATTTCACAAGAGGACCAAGCACATCAAGAGACGCTTCAATTCCATCTGGGACCAAGTCCAGGTGGGAGACATAGAGATTTGCAAGATACATACGGATCTGAATGTTGCAGACCCATTGACTAAGCCTCTTCCACGAGCAAAACATGATCAACACCAAGACTCCATGGGTGTTAGAATCATTACTGTGTAATTAGATTATTGACTCTAGTGCAAGTGGGAGACTGAAGGAAATATGCCCTAGAGGCAATAATAAAGTTATTATTTATTTACTCATATCATGATAAATGTTTATTATTCATGCTAGAATTGTATTAACCGGAAACATGATACATGTGTGAATTCATAGACAAACTTGATGTCACTAGTATGCCTCTACTTGACTAGCTCATTAATCAAAGATGGTTATGTTTCCTAACCATAGACATGTGTTGTCATTTGATTAACGAGATCACATCATTAGGAGAATGATATGATTGACTTGACCCATTCCGTTAGCTTAGCACTTGATCGTTTAGTATGTTGCTATTGCTTTCTTCATGACTTATACAAAGTTCCTATAACTATGAGATTATGCAACTCCCATTTACCGGAGGAACACTTTGTGTGCTACCAAACGTCACAACGTAACTGGGTGATTATAAAGGAGCTCTACAGGTGTCTCCAAAGGTACATGTTGTTGGGGAACGTAGCAGAAATTCAAAATTTTCCTACGTGTCACCAAGATCTATCTATGGAGAAACCAGCAACGAGGGGAAGGAGAGTGCATCTACATACCCTTGTAGATCGCTAAGCGGAAGCGTTCAAGAGAACAGGGTTGAAGGAGTCGTACTCGTCATGATCCAAATCACCGGAGATCGTAGTGCCGAACGGACTGCACCTCCGTGTTCAACACATGTACAGCCCGGTGACGTCTCCCATGCCTTGATCCAGCAAGGAGAGAGGGAGAGGTTGAGAGGAAGACTCCATCCAGCAGGAGCACGACGGCATGGTGGTGGTGGAGGAGCGTGGCAATCCTGCAGGGCTTCGCCAAGCACCGCAGGAGAGGAGGAGGACTTGGGAGAGGGGGAGGGCTGCGCCAGAACTTGTGTGTAGCTCCCATGCGCCTCCCCACTATATATAGGGGTGAAGGGGCTGGTTTCTTGCCCTCCAAGTCCATTGGGGCGTTGGCCAAGGTGGGTGGAAAGAAATCCCATCATTTCCTTCCCCACCGATTGTTATCCCCCCTTTTTAGGGATCTTGATCTTATCCCTTCGGGATATGATCTTATTCCTTCTAAGGGGGGATCTTGGTGCGCTTTGACCAGGGGTGTGGGGCCTTGCCCCCACTACCCAAGTTCATGTGGGCCTCCCATGCAGGTGGGCCCCACTCCGGAACCTTCTAGAACCTTCCCGGTACAATACCGAAAAATCCCGAACATTTTCCGGTGGCCAAAATAGGACTTCCCATATATAAATCTTTACCTCCGGACCATTCCGGAACTCCTCGTGACGTCCGGGATCTCATCCGGGACTCCGAACAACATTCGGTAACCACATACAAACTTCCTTTATAACCCTAGCGTCATCGAACCTTAAGTGTGTAGACCCTACGGGTTCGGGAGACATGTAGACATGACCGAGACGTTCTCCGGTCAATAACCAACAGCGGGATCTGGATACCCATGTTGGCTCCCACATGTTCCACGATGATCTCATCGGATGAACCACGATGTCAAGGACTCAATCAATCCCGTATACAATTCCCTTTGTCTAACGGTATTGTACTTGCCCGAGATTCGATCATCGGTATACCGATACCTTGTTCAATCTCGTTACCGGCAAGTCTCTTTACTCGTTCCGTAACACATCATCCCGTGATCAACCCCTTGGTCACATTGTGCACATTTATGATGATGTCCTACCGAGTGGGCCCAGAGATACCTCTCCGTTTACACGGAGTGACAAATCCCAGTCTCGATTCGTGCCAACCCAACAGACACTTTCAGAGATACCTGTAGTGCACCTTTATAGCCACCCAGTTACGTTGTGACGTTTGGTACACCCAAAGCAATCCTACGGTATCCGGGAGTTACACAATCTCATGGTCTAAGGAAAAGATACTTGACATTAGAAAAGCATTAGCATACGAACTACACGATCTCTGTGCTAGGCTTAGGATTGGGTCTTGTCCATCACATCATTCTCCTAATGATGTGATCCCATTATCAACGACATCTAATGTCCATGGTCAGGAAACCGTAACCATCTGTTGATCAACGAGCTAGTCAACTAGAGGCTTACTAGGGACATGGTGTTGTCTATGTATCCACACATGTATCTGAGTTTCCTTTCAATACAATTATAGCATGGATAATAAACAATTATCATGAACAAGGAAATATAATAATAACCAATTTATTATTGCCTCTAGGGCATATTTCCAACAGTCTCCCACTTGCACTAGAGTCAATAATCTAGTTCACATCGCCATGTGATTAACACTCACAGGTCACATCGCCATGTGACCAACATCCAAAGAGTTTACTTGTGTCATTAAACTAGTTCACATCATCATGTGATTAAGACTCAATGACTTCTGGGGTTTGATCATGTTTTGCTTGTGAGAGAGGTTTTAGTCAATGGGTCTGCAACATTCAGATCCGTATGTACTTCGCAAATCTCTAGGTCATTCTGTAAATGCTGCTTCCACACTCCACTTGGAGCTATTCCAAATGGTTGCTCCACTATACATATCCGATTTGCTACTCAGAGTCACTCGGATAGGTGTTAAAGCTTGCATCGACGTAACCCTTTACGCCGAACTCTTTATCACCTCCATAATCGAGAAACATGTCCTCATTTACTCCAAGGACAATTTTGACCACTGTCCAATGATCCATTCCTGGATCATTCTTGTACCCCTTGACTGACTCATGGCAAGGCACACTTCCGGTGCGGTACACAGCATAGCATACTATAGAGCCTACGTCTGAAGTATAGGGGACGACCTTCGTACTTTCTCTCTATTCTGCCGTGGTTGAGCTTTTAAGTCTTAACTTCATACCTTACATCTCAGGCAAGAACTCCTTCTTTGACTGATCCATCTTGAACACTTTCAAGATCATGTCAAGGTACGTGCTCATTTGAAAGTGCTATTAAGCATTTTGATCTATCTTGTAGATCTTGATGCTTATTATTCAAGTAGCCTAATCCAGGTTTTCCATTGAAAAACACTTTTCAAATAACCCTATGTGCTTTCTAGAAATTCTACATTATTTTTGATCAACAATATGTCAATAACATATACTCATCAGAAATTCTATAGTGCTCCCACTCACTTCTTTGGAAATACAAGTTTCTCATAAACTCTTGTATAAACCCAAAATCTTTGATCATCTCATCAAAACGTACATTCCAACTCCGAGATGCTCTCTAGTCCTTAGAAGGATCGCTGGAGCCAGCATACCTTTTAGCATCCTTAGGATCGACAGAAACTTTCGGATTGTATCACATACAACCTTTCCTTACGAAGACTGGTAAGGAAACTCGTTTTGACATCCATCTGCCAGATTTCATAAATGCAGCTAATGCTAACATGATTCCGACGGACTTAAGCATCGCTACGAATGAGAAAATCTCATTGTAGTCAACTCCTTGAACTTGTGAAAAAATTCTTTGCCACAAGTCGAGCTTCATAGACGGTGACATTACCATCCACGTCCGTCTTCTTCTTAAAGATCCATTTATCTCAATGGCTTGCCGATCATCGGTCAAGTCCACCAAAGTCCATGCTTTGTTCTGATACATGGATCCTATCTCGGATTTCATGGCTTCTAACCATTTGTCGGAATTTGGGCCCACCATCGCTTCTCCATAGCTCGTAGGTTCATTGTTGTCTAGCAACATGACCTTCAAGACAGAATTACTGTACCACTCTGAAGTAGTACGCATCCTTGTCACCGTACGAGGTACGGTAGTGACTTGATCCAAAACTTCATGATCACTATCATAAGCTTCTACTTCAATTGGTGTAGGCGCCACAGGAACAACTTCCTGTGCCCTGCTACACACTTGTTGAAGTGACGGTTCAATAACCTCATCAAGTCTCTACCATCCTCCCACTCAACTTTTTGAGACAAACTTTTCCTCGAGAAAGGATCCGATTCAAGAAACAATCCCTATTGCTTTCGGATCTGAATTAGGAGGTATACCCAACTGTTTTTGGGTGTCCTATGAAGATGCATTTTATCCGCTTTGGGTTTGAGCTTATCAACCTGAAACTTTTTCACATAAGCGTCGCAGCCCCAAACCTTTAAGAAATGACAGCTTAGGTTTCTCTAAACCATAGTTCATACGGTGTCATCTCGACGGAATTACGTGGTGCCCTATTTAAAGTGAATGTGGTTATCTCTAATGCCTAACCCATAAATGATAGTGGTAATTCGATAAGAGACATCATGGTACGCACCATATCCAATAGGGTGCAACTATGATGTTCGGACACACCATCAAACTATGGTGTTCCAGGCGGTATTAATTGTGAAACAATTTCCACAATGTCTTAATTGCGTGCCAAAGCTCGTAACTCAGATACTCATCTTTATGATCATATCAAAGACATTTTATCCTCTTGTCACGATGATCTTCAACTTCACTCTGAAATTACTTGAACCATTCAATAATTCAGACTTTTGTTTCATCAAGTAAATATACTCAACATCTACTCGAATCATCTGTGAAGTAAGAACATAATGATATTCACTGCACGCCTCAGCACTCATTGGACTGCACACATCAAAATGTGTTACTTCCAACAAGTTGTTATCTTGTTCCATCTTACTGAAACTGAGGCTTTTCAGTCATCTTGCCCATGTGGTATGATTTGCATATCTCAAGTGATTCAAAAATCAAGTGAGTCCGAACGGTCCATTTGCATGGAGTTTCTTCATGCATATACACCAATAGACATGGTTCGCATGTCTCAAACTTTTCAAAAACGAGTGAGTCCAAAGATCCATCAACATGGAGCTTCTTCATGCGTTTTACACCAATATGACTTACATGGCAGTGCCACTAGTAAGTGGTACTATCATTACTATCTTATATCTCTTGGCATGAAAATGTGTATCACTACGATCGAGATTCAATAAACCATTCCTTTAGGTGCAAGACCTTTGAAGGTATTATTCAAATAAATAGAGTAACCATTATTCTCCTTAAATGAATAACCGTATTGCGATAGACATAATCCAATCATGTCTATGCTCAACGCAAACACCAAATCTCGATGGTAGAGGGAGCGTGCGATGCTTGATCACATCAACCTTGGAAAC
Organism: Triticum aestivum; assembly: GCF_018294505.1. Classification (NCBI taxonomy): domain Eukaryota; kingdom Viridiplantae; phylum Streptophyta; class Magnoliopsida; order Poales; family Poaceae; genus Triticum; species Triticum aestivum. Next base: position 127,632,376 of record NC_057795.1, on the reverse strand, counting down.
ACATATCGTCAGCTCACCTTTAGCTAGTCTCCGTTTATTCCGTAGCTTTTATTTCGAGTTACTAACACTTAGCAACCGAACCAGTATCTAATACCCTGGTGCTACTAGGAGTACTAGTAAACTACACATTAACATAATGTATATCCAATATACTTCTATCGACCTTGCCAGCCTTCTTATCTACCAAGTATCTAGGGTAATTCTGCTCCAGTGGTTGTTCCCCTTATTACAGGAGCACTTAGTCTCGGGTTTGGGTTGAACCTTGGGTTTCTTCACTAGAGCAGCAACTGATTTGCCGTTTCATGAAGTATCCCTTCTTGCCCTTGCCCTTCTTGAAACTTAGTGGTTTCATCAACAATTGATGCTCCTTCTTGATTTCTACTTTCGCGGTGTCAAACATTGTGAATACCTCAAGGATCATCATATCTATCCCTGATATGTTATAGTTCATCACGAAGCTCTAGCAGCTTGGTGGTAATGACTTTGGAGAAACATCACTATCTCATCTGGAAGATTAACTCCCACTCGATTCAAGTGATTGTTGCACTCAGACAATCTGAGCACAAGCTCAACGATTGAGCTTTTCTCCCTTAGTTTGCAGGCTAAGAAAATCGTCGGAGGTCTCATACCTCTTGACGTGGGCACGAACCTGAAATCCCAATTTCAGCCCTCGAAAACATCTCATATGTTCCGCGATGTTTCGAAAACATCTTTGGTGCCTCAACTCTAAACCGTTTATCTGAACTATCACGTAGTTATCAAAACGTGTATGTCCGATGTTCGCAACATCCACAAATGATGTTTGGGGTTCAGCACACTGAGCGGTGCATTAAGGACATAAGCTTTCTACTGTCCGCATGATCGCTACTGTCAACTTTCAACTATATTTTCTCTAGGAACATATCTAAACAGTGGAACTAAAGAGCAAGCTTACGACATAATTTGCAAAAGATCTTTTGACTATGTTCAGGATAATTAAGTTCATCTTATGAACTCCCACTCAGATAGACATCCCTCTGGTCATCTAAGTGATTACATGATCCGAGTCAACTAGGCCGTGTCCGATCATCACGTGAGACGGACTAGTCATCATCGGTGAACATCTTCATGTTAATCGTATCTACTATACGACTCATGCTCGACCTTTCGGTCTCTGTGTTCCGAGGCCATGTCTGTACATGCTAGGCTCGTCAAGTTAACCCTAAGTGTTTCGCATGTGTAAATCTGTCTTACACCCATTGTATGTGAACGTAAGAATCCATCACACCCGATCATCACGTGGTGCTTAGAAGCGACGAACTTTAGCAACAGTGCACAGTTAGGGGGGGAACACTTCTTGAAATTTTTGTAAGGGATCATCTTATTTACTACCGTCGTTCTAAGTAAACAAGATGCATAAACATGATAAACATCACATGCAATCAAATAGTGACATGATATGGCCAATATCATTTTGCTCCTTTTGATCTTCATCTTCGGGGCTCCATGATCATCATCGTCACCGGCATGACACCATGATCTCCATCATCATGATCTCCATCATCGTGTCTTCATGAAGTTGTCTCGCCAACTATTACTTCTACTACTATGGCTACCGGTTAGCAATAAAGTAAAGTAATTACATGGCGTTGTTCAATGACACGCAGGTCATACAATAAATAAAGACAACTCCTATGGCTCCTGCCGGTTGTCATACTTATCGACATGCAAGTCGTGAATCCTATTACAAGAACATGATCAATCTCATACATCACATATCATTCATCACATTATTCTTGGCCATATCACATCACATAGCATACCCTGCAAAAACAAGTTAGACGTCCTCTAATTGTTGTTTGCATGTTTTACGTGGCTGCTCTGGGTTTCTAGCAAGAACGTTTCTTACCTACGCAAAACCACAACGTGATATGTCAATTGCTATTTACCCTTCATAAGGACCCTTTTCATCGAATCCGTTCCGACTAAAGTGGGAGAGACTGGCACCCGCTAGCCACCTTATGCACCAAGTGCATGTCAATCGGTGGAACCTGTCTCACGTAAGAATACGTGTAAGGTCGGTCCGGGCCGCTTCATCCCACAATACCGTCGAAACAAGATTGGACTAGTAACGGTAAGCATATTGAACAAAATCAACGCCCACAACTACTTTGTGTTCTACTCGTGCAAAGAATCTACGCAATAGACCTAGCTCATGATGCCATTATTGGGGAACGTAGCAGAAATTATAAATTTTCCTATGTGTCACCAAGATCTATCTATGGAGAAACCAGCAACGAGGGGAAGGAGAGTGCATCTACATACCCTTGTAGATCGCTAAGCGGAAGCGTTCAAGAGAACGGGGTTGAAGGAGTCGTACTCGTCGTGATCCAAATCACCGGAGATCCTAGTGTCGAACGGACGGCACCTCCGCGTTCAACACACGTACAGCCCGGTGACGTCTCCCATGCCTTGATCCAGCAAGGAGAGAGGGAGAGGTTGAGAGGAAGACTCCATCCAGCAGCAGCACGACGGCGTGGTGGTGGTGGAGGAGCGTGGCAATCCTGCAGGGCTTCGCCAAGCACCGCGGGAGAGGAGGAGGACTTGGGAGAGGGGGAGGGCTGCGCCAGAACTTGTGTGTAGCTCCCATGCGCCTCCCCACTATATATAGGGGTGAAGGGGCTGGTTTCTTGCCCTCCAAGTCCATTGGAGCGTTGGCCAAGGTGGGAGGAAAGAAATCCCATCATTTCCTTCCCCACCGATTGTTATCCCCCCTTTTTAGGGATCTTGATCTTATCCCTTCGGGATATGATCTTATTCCTTCTAAGGGGGGATCTTGGTGCGCCTTGACCAGGGGTGTGGGGCCTTGCCCCCACTACCCACGTTCATGTGGGCCCCCCATGCAGGTGGGCCCCACTCCGGAACCTTCTAGAACCTTCCCGGTACAATACCGAAAAATCCCGAACATTTTCCGGTGGCCAAAATAGGACTTCCCATATATAAATCTTTACCTCCGGACCATTCCGGAACTCCTCGTGACGTCCGAGATCTCATCCGGGACTCCTAACAACATACGGTAACCACATAAAAACTTCCTTTATAACCCTAGCGTCATCGAACCTTAAGTGTGTAGACCCTACGGGTTCGGGAGACATGTAGACATGACCGAGACGTTCTCCGGTCAATAACCAACAGCGGGATCTGGATACCCATGTTGGCTCCCACATGTTCCACGATGATTTCATCGGATGAACCACGATGTCAAGGACTCAATCAATCCCGTATACAATTCCCTTTGTCTAACGGTATTGTACTTGCCCGAGATTCGATCGTCGGTATACCGATACCTTGTTCAATCTCGTTACCGGCAAGTCTCTTTACTCGTTCCGTAACACATCATCCCGTGATCAACCCCTTGGTCACATTGTGCACATTTATGATGATGTCCTACCGAGTGGGCCCAGAGATACCTCTCCCTTTACACGGAGTGACAAATCCCAGTCTCGATTCGTGCCAACCCAACAGACACTTTCAGAGATACCTGTAGTGCACCTTTATAGCCACCCAGTTACATTGTGACGTTTGGTACACCCAAAGCATTCCTACGGTATCCGGGAGTTGCACAATCTCATGGTCTAAGGAAAAGATACTTGACATTAGAAAAGCTTTAGCATACGAACTACACGATCTCTGTGCTAGGCTTAGGATTGGGTCTTGTCCATCACATCATTCTCCTAATGATGTGATCCCGTTATCAACGACATCTAATGGCCATGGTCAGGAAACCGTAACCATCTTTTGATCAACGAGCTAGTCAACTAGAGGCTTACTAGGGACATGGTGTTGTCTATGTATCCACACATGTATCTGAGTTTCCTTTCGATACAATTATAGCATGGATAATAAACGATTATCATGAACAAGGAAATATAATAATAACCAATTTATTGCCTCTAGGGCATATTTCCAACACATGTTGAGTTGGCGTATTTCGAGATTAGGTTTTGTCACTCCGATTGTCGGAGATGTATCTCTGGGCCCTCTCGGTAATGGACATCACTATAAGACTTGCAAGCAATGTAGCTAATGAGTTAGTTACGGAGTGATGCATTACGTAACGAGTAAAGAGACTTGCCGGTAATGAGATTGAACTAGGTATTGGATACCGATGATCGAATCTCGGACAAGTAACATACCGATGACAAAGGGAACAATGTATGTTGTTATGCGGTTTGACCGATAAAGATCTTCGTAGAATATGTAGGAGCCAATATGAGCATCCAGGTTCTGCTATTGGTTATTGACCGGAAGTAGTTCTAGGTCATGTCTACATAGTTCTCGAACCCGTAGGGTCCGCATGCTTAACGGGCGTAACGGGCCTTGGGTTAGCGGGCTGTAAATGGGCTATATGTGAACAGGCCGTTAATAGACTTTCCTTGGGCCGGCCCACCACCTTTTGACCAAGACAAACGGGCCGGCCTTTTCACAGGAATGGGCCTCTGTTAGGCTGTGCCACGTGTCGACGTATCGTAGGCGCCTTATGTCCAATGAGTAGATGACATCTGTCCCAACTATGAGCCGACACGTGTTTCCTCCAGCCAATGATGATTTTACACGTGGAAAATCCCCATTGGTCAGGGCTGTTAACAGGTTACCGGATCCAAAACCCAACCCGAAAGCTTAACGGCGTTCCATTAGGGTGGATGCCATGTGTCGGTCACCCTTGACGAAAGCACTTCTGTGACGCGCGATTTATCGTCATGGAAGTGGACACTTCCGTGATGATAATTTTGGTAATGTCATGGAACACTTGTACGACAGCACAGGTACGACTATCTTGATTCTGTCATAAAATTGTCATGGATGTACATGCATGACAAAAAATGCGACCTACTGTGACAAACACGTATCATCACGGAAGTGTTTTTTTTGTAGTGTATATGTCCGAACTTGCCCGGAACACTTTCGAAGTCCAAACATAGTCATCCAATATATCGATCTTTATGTCTCAACCATTTCGAGACTCCTCGTCATGTCCGTGGTCGTATCCGAGACTCTGAACTTCCTTCGGTACATCAAAACACATAAACTCATAATACCGATCATCACCGAACGTTAAGCGTGCGGACCCTACGGGTTCGAGAACTATGTAGACATGACCGAGACATGTCTCCGGTCAATAACCAATAGCGGAACCTGGATGCTCATATTGGCTCCTACATATTCTACGAAGATCTTTATCGGTCAAACCGCATAACAACATACGTTGTTCCCTTTGTCATCGGTATGTTACTTGCCTGAGATTCGATCTTCGATATCTCAATACCTAGCTCAATCTTGTTACCGGCAAGTATCTTTACTCGTTCCGTAATGTATCATCCCACAACTAACTCATTAGTCACATTGCTTTCAAGGCTTATAGTGATGTGCATTACCAAGAGGGCCCAGAGATACCTCTCCGACAATCAGAGTGACAAATCCTAATCTCGATATATGCCAACTCAACATGTACCATCGGAAACACTTGTAGAGCACCTTTATAATCAACCAGTTATGTTGTGATGTTTGGTAGCACACAAAGTGTTCCGCCGGTAATCGGGAGTTGCATAATCTCATAGTCATAGGAACATGTATAAGTCATGAAGAAAGCAATAGTAGTAAACTAAAATGATCAAGTGCTAAGCTAACAGAATGGGTCAAGTCAATCACATCATTCTCTTAATGATGTGATCCCGTTTATCAAATGACAACTCATGTCTATGGTTAGGAATCCTTAACCATCTTTGATTAACAAGCTACTCAAGTAGAGGCATACTAGTGACACTATATTGTCTATGTATTCACACATGTATTATGTTTCCGGTTAATACAATTCTAGCATGAATAATAAACATTTATTATGAAATAAGGAAATAAATAATAACTTTATTATTGCCTCTAGGGCATATTTCCTTCAGTCTCCCACTTGCACTAGAGTCCATAATCTAGATTACATAGTAATGATTCTAACACTCATGGAGTCTTGGTGTTGATCATGTTTTGCTCGTGAGAGAGGCTTAGTCAATGGGTCTGCAACATTCAGATCCGTATGTATCTTGTTAATCTCTATGTCTCCCACCTGGACTTGGTCACGGATGGAATTGAAGCATCTCTTGATGTGCTTGGTTCTCTTGTGAAATCTGGATTCCTTTGCCAAGGCAATTGCACCAGTATTGTCACAAAAGATCTTCATTGGACCCGATGCACTAGGTATGACACCTAGATCGGATATGAACTCCTTCATCCAGACTCCTTCATTTGCTGCTTCCGAAGTAGCTATATACTCCGCTTCACACGTAGATCCCGCCACGACGCTTTGTTTAGAACTGCACCAACTGGCAGCTCCACCGTTCAATATAAACACTTATCCAGTCTGCGATTTAGAATCATCCGGATTAGTGTCAAAGCTTGCATCGACATAACCATTTACGACGAGCTCCTTGTCACCTCCATAAATGAGAAACATATCCTTAGTTCTTTTCAGGTATTTAAGGATGTTCTTGACCGCTGTCCAGTGATCCACTCCTGGATTACTTTGGTACCTCCCTGCTAAACTAATAGCAAGGCACACATCAGGTCTGGTACACAGCATTGCATACATGATAGAGCCTATGGTTGAAGCATCGGGAACATTTTTCATTTTCTCTCTATCTTCTACAGGGGTCGGGCATTAAGTCTGACTCAACTTCACACCTTGTAACACAAGCAAGAACCCATTCTTTGCTTGATCCATTTTGAACTTTTTCAAAACTTTATCAAGGTATGTACTTTGTGAAAGTTCAATTAAGCGTCTTGATCTATCTCTATAGATCTTGATGCCCAATATGTAAGTAGCTTCACCGAGGTCTTTCATTGAAAAACTCTTATTCAAGTATCCTTTTATGCTATCCAGAAATTCTATATCATTTCCAATCAACAATATGTCATCAACATATAATATTAGAAATGCTACAGAGCTCTGACTCACTTTCTTGTAAATGCAGGCTTCTCCAAAAGTCTGTATAAAACCATATGCTTTGATCACACTATCAAAACGTTCATTCCAACTCCTAGAGGCTTGCGTAAAATGGATTGCCAGTTATAGCAGTGGATCAGTGATAACTTAAACGCCACCCATTATCCCCAAAAATCTCCCAACTACCGCCTCCGTCTCCCACTCATACCCATATCAATGTCCTTCTCGATCCCGATTTCTATTTGTCGTAACCGTCCCTGGTTAGTAGCCACCGCTCATGTCCCTCCCACGACCCTCCCTAGTCTCCCTCTAGTCCCACCTCTCCATCTGATGGGTAGGCGCCGAGCCATCTCAATGCCTCTGCTCCATCCTCGGCTTGGTGGCATGTCAAAGCTGAACTGGGCCACCCCTAACCGTGGTGGCCATGGTGGTGGTTATCATCTACTGTTGGGTCGACAAATTAAGCCCATGGGCGTGGTCCCAGTCCCAACATTGTTGCCAATATATTTGGCCGTTGCAATGGCCACGATGGTGAGCTCCTTTCCTTCGTATTCAAGTTGGTGATGGTCTAGTTACGTGCTATGTGTGAGAATTTTGATGTAGTCATATGTCATGTGAGAATCTAGTGCCATTAGCTTACAATGGTGAGAACCTAGTTAATAGTTATGTGCTAGGAGTTTGGTATAGTAGTATGTTAGGGGTTTGCTATAGGTGAGGATCTACTTAAAGCAATGCTATTGTGCGTAGTAACGGAGGGACTTTGTTTCCATTCTTATCTTTATATCGATTCATATTCATTCTCCAATGTGTATGCATGTAATTTTTCATACGTCTGGAGTAGAGAGTTTGGGCACTTCTGGAATTTGCTGGTGCCACTACTAGGAAAAGGCCTACTAATGGCGCACCGGTTTTGCCTACTAATGGCGCACTATCGGTGCGCCATTAGTAGCACGCCATTAGAATTTTTTTACTAATGGCGCACCTGGCAGTGCGCCATTAGTATGTAACTCCATGCGCCATTAGTATGCCTCCTGGGGGGCCATATGTAACCATGTGCTTTGTCACACTAATGGCGCACTCTGCCTTGATGCACCATTAGTATCCTTTGGCATACTAATGGCGCACTCTGCCTTGATGCGCCATTAGTATGAATATTTGGTTTTTTTTTGCTTTTCTGATTTTTGCACAGGTTACAAAATATATTATTGGACAGAATATAGACAGCAGCACACAGCAACATCAGATTCATCGAATACAATAGAAGATTAGTCTCCGAATACAATTCATCATATTAGTCTCCGAATTCAAAAGACCGAACAAAGATAAAACATTACAAGTCTCGAGACCGCGAGTAGCGAGTTTGTCTTCACATTACAAGTCGATATCGACCATCTAAACTACCATCACATAGAAGAGAGTTGTTGTCATCACGATGAGCATCATCGCGATCAAACTGGTCTTCATCCGGTTCCTCCAACGCTCCCTCCTCTCTCCCGCTAGATAGCGGGCATATCAAGAGTCAGCCTTCGCCCTAGTGGTGTACCCTTTGTAACTGTTACCGCTGAAACGGTGAACCTGTCTCCGCCACTCCTCCCAGTCGTCGTAGACTCCGGGAACCTTACCCTTGTACACGACATACGACGGCATCTCTATGCACAAGCCAAACAACAGACAATACATAAGCAATATGTAAGTATGCAACAAAAGGATCGGAAGAGAAAAGCAAGACATTAATAGCACGATTCATGGTCCTACTAATAAATAGCATCGATTATATCTAAGTTGAACGACTGTCCAAACCAAAGAGACATACGAATTCATTAAAGTTTAATTACAACATGAGCCAATCAATGTTTCAGAACTACACATCACTACTTTCGACTCGACTCATCGGACAGGAGTGTGGATGAAGCCGCTGTCTGTCGCGATGGTCATGAAATCGCGGTCATTGTCACCCTGCATTTGTAGCATTCCATCTATCTCATTGTTGGATGGTTGATATCTGAGGTAGAACTGCCCCGACGTATGAAGGACATCTTGATGGATGATGTCCGCAAAGTCCGACTGGATGCGAAAGAATTCTTGTCTGAGGTCCGCATCCGGGATTGCCGACAAGTTCACGGCCCAATCTTTGAGATTATATGGTAGCAGAAGTTGATGATGGTCCCTTACGATCGCCCGCATGTGATGGAGGGCATAGTAGGCATCCTTCTGACCGCCAGGAGGCTGCTTGACGCAGCAGAACTTCGTATTGTGTGAGAACATGTGCTTGCCGTACTTACGAACAGTCCTGGTGAAGGTGCCTCCAGATTTGTCGTAGCCGGGGAGAACATCATCAAGAACTTTCTTGACATTTGTGTAGTCTATCTTGGAGTTACGGTTCGGGTCAAAATACGTGGCCATGGAATATTTCGGGCTTAAGAGGATGAGTGTGCAATGTGTGTCACTACACAGAACACGGAATGTTAGAAAAAAAAAGAACGATCGAAATCTAAGAAATCATATGTTACGGGGCGGTTAAGGGATGACTTACTAGGGAAAGTAAGCCACAAGGAAGTTATCCTTATCTGGGTTTGCCAGAATGATGCCTTCGAGGTGTGAACTCGCAAATTGGCGGTCCCCAGCGCTGCTCAAGTGCTTGGCACACATGTAGAAGGGGTCGACTATCACGATGTCCGGGGTCTTGTCTCTAATGATCCGCATCTCCATACTCAACGAAAACAGCCGAACGAAGGTGTAGTGCAGCGGATGAAGGTTAAACATAGCAAATATGTCATCAAACCGCAGGACGATCTTACCCCCGATGTCGCCATCCACAAAGCCCTTGCCCTCTGGCACCTTGGCCACGAAAACCGGGTATGCCACATCCTTCTCTCTGAGACGCCGCTTCTCCAAAGAAAGAACACTGTCGTGCAGACTCCGCATAGCACCGGTTGCAGCATTCAGCATATTCGGCGGTAGCATCGCCCTACCCGCCACATGCACCCTCCTCGAGATATCCTTAGGTGAAGGTGGCCCGTCTTGAGCACGGATCGAACTCGGTGCCGGCTGGCTCGCACCGGCGCCCTTGTTAGTCTTTCGTTTCCGTCCCTTCTTCTTGATCTCCTGTAATGGGACCGAGTTCTGCTCACAGACCGCCTTCTTGAGCGTGTTGGGGCTGATAATATTTCGCACCTTGGCTATCTGAGGCTCGGTGAAGGCGGGAGCTGGATGCGTCTCCTGATAACTGAACGCCAGACGACGCCTATTGCAATTGGATTTGTCCGTCGTACCAGCTAGATTGCGGTTGTCTTGGTTGGGTTCTTGAGAAAGAGGCCCGCAGAACTCGTCAGCGTACCCATGTTCGGCAAAGTACTTATCGACTTTGGTAAATGTACCGTCATCGTTGTCATCGTCGTCCGGATCCTGTGCCATAGGGATGTCCAACATAGGGATGTCCGGCAGGTCCGGTAGCGTTGCGGCGTTCTTGCCATGGCTTGGCGCCGGCACGACTGGCGGTCTTGTCTGTGGGGTGGTGTCCCCCGCCCCCAAACGAATCTGGCTCTTCGACCAAAGCAGCGGCCAGTTTACGCAGGCGCTGAGGGTCATCTCATCTTCTTCGTCGGCCCCAGCGGGTCGAACCGGAGGTAACAACTCATCGCAGCCTGGCAGCACCCGAACCACTTCAACCCTATACACTGTGGGTGGCATCGGATTACCGTGGAACATGCGGTTGCCCGGTTGAACGATTCAGCCCTTGGTGACATCGACCAACTCGGCACCCACGAAGTGCAGAAGAGTGCAAGGAACATCGGCGGTGCCCTGCGAAAACATGTACAGGGCATCAGGGATGCCCAGTCAAAGGCAAGGAGATGAAGTCATCGGCCGAGAGGCTTAGTTACCGTGATGCCGTCGAGCTCGGCTAATGTCGAGGCACCGCCAACGGCGGGCGTGCAACTGACGGAGGGGGCGCTTGCTGGCGAGGTGCCGGCCGGCGTACACCCCGGTGCATTAAGCTCCAATGCCCGTGCTGGCGCCGGAGACACGAATACCGCCTCCGCCGGAGACACCAATGGCGCCGCCGTCGGAGACACCAATGGCGCCGCCTGCGCGCTGTGCGAGTTGCTGGCCGTGAAGCTGGGAACCGGGGGAGGCCCCTGTTGGCCACCCGCAATCCACGTCGTCAGCCCATGAATCAACATAGGCACCATGGCGTTGAGCTTCGTTCCCAGTTGTTGTTCCACTTGCTCTTGGACAAGCTCCGGAATCCGCGCCACTTGTGCCTTGAGTGCTTCAACCTCGCGTGTCTGGCTTTCCGAGCTGGCCTTTTTCTCCTTCCGCACACCAGCGGTATAGTATGACCCCCATTTTGTGGACAAGCCTTTGCCGGCCACACGACCAGTTGACGTCGGCTTAGTGAGCTTATCCTTGTTTTTCATTATGTTCAACGCCCTATTTAAAGGGGTGTCGAAAGGGGAGCTTTGAGACGACCCCGCGCTACTGCTTTCAGTGTCCTGCGAAAGGAACGTGAACTATTTAGAAATATTGGGGATTAATTAGAGTGCAACCATATGGAGCTAATTATGCGGGGGTGTATTCCTTACCAGAACAAGCTCAAGCGCCCTGGTCTTCGGATCCGTGGTAAGCTCCTTTGTTATCGGGTCCTCCTTGTACCAGGCCCTGACATAGTTCCTGGTCTGCTTGTTACCGCTGTATTTCTCGAAGCGGGGCGGTAGGCCTTGCTCGGCACGCTCCGCGTCCTCCTTGTCCCATATAGGCTCCGCCACTCTGTAACCGCCGGGACCGAGTTTGTGTTCCCCTAAGTTCAACTCCCGCATTTCTTTCCCCCACTGACTTGATTTGGAGGTTGCACTGCTCGAGCACTTGATCTCGAACTCCTTGTACTCATCTTCGCTCATCAAAGGATATTTTGCCTTGATCTTCTCATAACTATCACCTTTATCAATCATTTTCTTCACCGCGCTTCTCCAAGTAGACAGGGTCGTGCTCATCTTCGTGAGGGCGGCACTGTTCACTTTATTCCCTGAGAGGCGTGTGTTTTCAAATTCGGCGGGGAACTTGTATTGTTCGTGCAGCTTCGTGAAGAGGAGGTTGCGCAAATTCCCTCGGTCCTTATGCCTAAGGTTCTCGGTGTTGATCGAGACGGTGCTCCGGAGAATGCACCCGAGCTGAACCGAGTACCCCTTGACTATATGTTTGGGCTCCGTTGGATTCCCGTCGGAGTCCACTTGAGTGAATTCCTCCTTGACGGTGCGGAGCGCATTCGGACGCCGGTCCTTCCTTCGCTTTTTCGATTGGCTGCCATCTGTGTGTGTGCCGCCATCATCAGTGGTGGCATCCTCGGCAGCACCATCAGTGGTGTCATCCCCGACGCCACTAGGGGTTGTGTAATCAGGATTGGTGTCTTCTGCGACGTCCTCATAGCGGTGAGGTTGTTCCTCCATCTCCTGGGACAGCTCCCAGAATTGCTTGCCGCCCGAACCACCGGCCTCATTGTTGTGGGCCATGTTTCGCTCTAAATAGGAAAAAAGTTTGGCCAAAAAGTTGGTTATTGTCAAGGAACAAGATCATGGTCTCATCATTTAGGGTTTGTCGACACCGAGGCACCCTAAAAGCCTAAGCTTTCATCATTTAGGGTTTGTCGATGCCGAGGCACCCTAAAAGCCTAAGCGTACATCATTTAGGTTCTCATCGACACCGAGGCATCTGGGGCAGCCAATTTAAGTTTTCATCATTTAGGGTTTATCGATGCCGAGGCACCCTAGGTTGGGCCTAATCACTTGGCACTAATCACTTGGCTCTATTGCCACCTATGGTTTAATACAGCAAGAATAAAGGGGCAGTTGATCCTACTTAATTAAGTACTAAGATACCCCCGCCCATGAATTAGTAGCAAGTACCTCATATGTCCGATTTTTAGCAAAGTCATGCTAAAATTCACGGAAAATTTCAGCATGACCTTTGCTGAAAATAGGACATATGGAGTACCCGAATTTGCCGGAACGGAAGTTAATCGACATTCCGGCAAACTCAAGGGCCTCTCGGGGTACCTGCAAAATCATCACGACATGAAGGGCCTCTCAAGGGCCTCAAGCAGCAGCGGCGTCTCCTAGGACCCCATTTTTTTGCTAAATTTCTTTGAGCAACAATCAGAGCAGAAAATTCAGCATATTTCTATACAACAGCACTGTAAAGATGAAGAACAGTTCTACAGCAGCCAATTTATATACAATAGCATCTTTGGTCATACCAATTTCTGAAACAATTCAAAGATGAAGAAATTAACTATGTATAGTTTATTCTTTTTGTACCAGGAACTATTTTAGTTTATTATTTATTGTACCAGGGAGGAATATAACAATCTTTTTTGGTATATATCCTAGTTATATTGCTGCAAGAAAGGAGGATCATCATACACATATATATGTGCATAAAAATCATAAAAATTCAAAATCACTTGAAACCTGATCACTCGGACCACACCACATGCCACAGCATACATAGTACATAGAGTTGACAATTCAGTTGCAATCATGTAGTAATGGATTGTTCTACCTACCATGTTGTTGGAAATGGATTGTTCTACCTAGCAGGTTGTTGGAAGTTCAGTTGCTTTTTTCATTAGGGCTGGCAACAAGACATGGTCAAATTTCAATTAAGATTATCTATTGGTTCAAGACTGGCAACAAGACTTGTTCTACAAAATCAATTATCTATTGAGTAGTTCTTGTGCTCATCTAGTAGCAACATCTTTCATACATGATCAGTAGTCATGTACCAAATTTTTATTTAAACTGAATTTGCAAATCACCAAGAGCTCAACTAGTTTCAGACTAGATTTACACTAAATACACTAGAGTATTTGACCAGTTGTTAGTTACATTTACACTAGACTGAAGAAATTGCTGCATCACTAGACTGAAGAAATTGTGTTGTCAGTTAGGGACTGAAGAAAATACACTAGAGTTTTGTACTGATTCAGTTAACTGACAGCAAGTAACAACATGTTCTAACAGCAACAGTTTCAGAGTACTACTCCCAAATCCTCCTAGTTGTAGCTCACCTAAATGGTTGAATTCAAAGAACTACAGTGACCTTCAGTGATTGAGAGCTTAAAATTTCCAACAATCTGAACAAACAAAGTAAAAAAGGATCAGTATCTCATTTCAGCTGATTTATTCTTCATAAGCATAAGCTTTGTTTGTTGGAAACTAGCCTGTGAAACTGAAATTTAACAGTAAACTGAATTACTGTCATTTAACAGTAAACTGAATTTTAAATTGAGTACTGGAGTAAACTTGTTGGAGTACAAATTTATGCATTACTCCATATATTTTGAAATACCTACTGCTATGAGCTATGTCAACAGGGCTACTCCAGTGCACATCACTGCCCAGAGCAAACTGAAACCCACTCTTCTCTCTCTACCCAACGGGCTAATCTATATGAATGCAGTTTTATCAACGGGCCATATGTCGATAAGAACGATTGTTGCTGCCTATGAAGCACAACACAGATGTATGGCATGAACAAATTCAATCTACAATGAGACTGAAGCATCTAGAAGATCAAAGTAATCATGGGTTGGATCGAGGAAAAAAATGGGGGCGAGGGGGAAGATGGAATCGGGGGCTCTGTACCTGCGGCGGCTGCGGCTGGAGGACGGCGCCGTCGACGAACTCGAGGGCGGAGGCACCGGATGCTCCTCTTGTTGATGGGGGAGGGGAGAGGCTGGAGGCAAACCCTAGCCGCCAAGCGCACGAGTGCTGCAGCTAGGTGGAGTAACCTCTGCCGGAGATAACGGAGCAGGTGGACGACGTCGTGGTTGGTGAGGAGCAGGTGGCCGGCTTCGTGGTTGGTGAGGAGAGCGCGAGGAAGAGCGCCTCGTCCGAGGAGGTGGTTGGTGCCTTGGCGGCCGGCGGCGGCGGAGGCCTGGAGGATGTGGAAGAAGGCGCAGACGGCGAGGAGGAGTCCGGCGAGGGTCGGGGCGGCGGGGGTGGGGGCGCGGGGGCGCGGGGGCGGCGGGGGTGGACTCTGGTGAGGGTCAGGTCGGGGCAGCGCGCGGGTGGATCTGGTGGCTTGGGAGAGAGGGTCAAAGGGGATCTAGCGAGAGAGAGGGGATAGCTATGGAGAGGGTTCTAATGGCGCACCGACTAGTCATGCGCCATAAGTATGACTATTCTAATGGCGCACCACCCCTCGGTGCGCCATTAGATTTTTGTTTTAATCTAGCCCACTAACCATATCTACAACCTAACCCTATCTATAATAGAACCCACCCACTAGCCCGACTGGTTAGCACGCAGCACACACACCAGGAGGTCCTGGGTTCGATTCCCAGGCTCCCCAGTATTTTTTTATGCATTTTAAATGCCGTTTTTATATTTATTTGTGTTTAAATATGTTCAAACTTGTTTAAATCATAACAGTAATATTTTTTTATAAAAACAGTAATAATTTTTTTAAAATATGTTCAAATTTGTTACTTGAAAATATCATCGGCGGCGGTGGCAGAGCGGGGGAGGGTGCGGGGATCGAGATCGAGATGGAGGGGGAATAGAGATCGAGATGGAGGGGGATCGAGATCAAGTGTCTTCATGAATTCAAAAAGTGCCCATGAAATTTAAAAATATTCATGATATCAAAAAGTGCCCATGAAATACAATCGAGAAATGAAGACTACGATTTAAATACAATCGATCTTAGCTAGCTATCTGTTCACAATCTTCTTGCCCTTCTTTTTCGTAAATGGAGTTCTTCTGTGGAATGGACGTCCTTTAGGTAGGGTGGTCCTGCTTCTTCTTTTGGTGTGTGATGCTACTTCATCGTCATCGTCATGTTCGATCTTCGGGTCGCCGTACTTGTCGAAGTCTTGCTCATTGGCTACTCCATCCATTCCGATGATCTTCCTTTTGCCTCTCCTCACGACAACACGACTGGGCTTTGACGTTTCGGTAATGAAGAAGCATTGGTCCACTTGGGAAGCCAGTACCCATGGCTCATTTTTCGCGGTGACGTTTGCGCCAGCGGTCTTGGATTTGGCTTCGGGTATAACCATGGTGGTGAAATATCGGTCTTCTTTTAGGACGCTCTTGGCCCATCTGACATGGAACATCGGCACCTTCTCTCCAGCGTAGCTCAGCTCCCAGATCTCCTCGATCCTTCCGTAGTATCTGTCCTTGTCCTTACCGGTGTAGGATTCCATCATTACCCCGGAGTTCTGATAACCATCGCTCTTCATGTCCTTGTCCTCGGTGTAGAATGTGTAGCCGTTGATATCGTACGCCTCATAGGTCATCAGGTTGTGCTCGGCGCCCTGTGACAAGGCGAATATGAGTTGTTCTTCCGCGGAAGAATCTTCATGTAAAGGGTACGACAGAAGCTTCTGCTTGAACCAACGCGTGAAACATGAGTTGTTCTCTTTGAGTATATCTCCGTCCGTCCTCTGTTGGCCTCGGTCATTGTACGTCTTCTCAATAAAAGTTTTGTGCTCTACCACCCAAGGATCGACCACCTCTATGTGTTGTAGCGCGACTAGGTTTTCTCTTTCAAAGTCGGCGAGTCGACCCTCGAAGTCGACATGCATTTCGCGGCGACCCTCACGGTGACCCCATCCAGCGAGCTTGCCGAGGTGCCTGTTGACGGGCAGACCAACGGGGTTCTCGATGCCTAGATAATTCGTGCAGTAGGAGATGCACTCTTCGGTCAGAAAGCCCCTGGCTATACTTCCCTCTGGACGTGACATGTT
This sequence comes from Triticum aestivum, assembly GCF_018294505.1. Taxonomy (NCBI): domain Eukaryota; kingdom Viridiplantae; phylum Streptophyta; class Magnoliopsida; order Poales; family Poaceae; genus Triticum; species Triticum aestivum. The sequence continues at coordinate 127,615,655 of NC_057795.1, read as the reverse complement.
GCGAACGTATCCTTTGATGACATCATTCATCCTTTCGAACGACATCATGCTGTGCAGGAACGTCGGCCCGAGTTGGATGATATCCTCCACGATATGGACCAGCAGATGCACCATAACGTCGAAGAATGCGGGCGGGAAGTACATCTCAAGCTCGTATAGTATCACCAGGATCTCTTCCTGTAGCCTTCTGAGTTGCCTCACGCCAATCGACTTCCGAGAGATGACGTCAAAAAAGTTGCATAGGCCAAATAGCGTTTCACGGACGTGCGCATCCATGATCCCACGGATTGCAACTGGAAGTATCTGCGTCATCAGCACGTGACAGTCGTGAGACTTCATCCCGCTGAACTTCTGCTTCGCTGGGTCTAGGTATCTGCTTATCTTCCCCGCGTAACCGTAAGGAAGTTTTACTCCTAGGAGGCAGGTGAAAAATTGCTCGATCTCCTCCTGACTTAGAGTGAAGCACGCGGGAGGGTAGTCGTTTCCGGTCTTCTTGGCCTTTTTGCCTTTGCGACGACTTTCCGTGTCCTGCTTCGCCTCATCATCATCATCATCATCATCATCATCATCATTAGCGTGAAGCTCCTTCCTGATGCCCATTGATTTCAAGTCTGCCCTTGCTTTCGGCCCATCTTTGGTCCTCTCTGGCATGTTGAGCAGGGTACCAAGCAGACTCTCGCACACGTTCTTTGTGATATGCATGACATCAAGGCTGTGAGGCACATGGTGGATCTTCCAGTACGGCAAGTCCCAGAAAACAGACCTCGTTTTCCATACCTTCAGCAGCGGCTCTGGCGCCTTTCGCTTCTTTCCTGGCTCTGGCGCCTTTTGCTTCTTTTCCGGCAGTGGGCAGTCTTTTCAATTTTTCAACAACTCGTCTATTTCCTCGCCGCTCCTCGTACACGGGCGTTTTCGGGGTTCGGTTTCACCAGCGAACAGATCCTTGCGTTTTCTCCACGGGTCATCGTCGCGAAGCCACCTTTGATGTCCCATGAACACGGTTTTCGAAGACCCGGGATCTCTATCTAGCTGGCGATACGTTGTGTCATCCATGCACCTTACGCATCCAGAAAATCCGTGGACTACCTGCCCCGCGAGATATCCGTAACCGAGATAGTCGTGCAACGTCATGAGCAGTGCGGCTCTCATAGGGAACTATTCTTTCTCTGCGGCGTCCCACGTATTGGCTGGCGTTTTCCACAGCGTGTCTAGCTCCTCCTTCAGTAGCCCCAGATACAGATTGATGTCGTTCCCTGGTTGTTTTGGCCCTTCAATTAGCATACTCATGTGAATGTACTTCCTCTTCATGCACAACCAGGGGGGAAGGTTGTACATCCACATAAACACAGGCCAGGTGCTATGTGTGCTTCTCTGGCTGCCAAACGGATTGACTCCATCGGTGCTCGCGCCCAGCACGATGTTCCTTGGATCCTTCCCAAATTCTTGGTATTCGAAGTTCAACGCTTGCCACTGGCTTGCATCCTTAGGGTGACTCAGCATCTTGTCTTTTTTATTTATCTCCGGATCATTTCCGTCATCTTCCCGCTTCTTCTCCTCCCTATCCGCGTGCCAACGCAGGAGCTTTGCTACCTTAGGGTCCGCGAAATACCGCTGCAGACGAGGAGTGATCGGAAATTACCACACCGATTTTCGAGGAGCTTTCTTCCTCTTCTTGTATCGAGTGACGCCACACACCGGACATATGGTAGACTCCGCGTGCTCGTCCCGATAAATGATACAATTGTTCATGCACACATGGTATTTCACGTGCGGTAAATCCAGAGGACACACGATTTTCTTCGTCTCCTCGAAACTGGTCGGGCACTTGTTCCCCTTGGGAAGACGTTCGTGCCAGAATGACATGTTCTCGTCGAAGCATGCATCGGTCATTTTGTGTTTTACCTTCATCTCCAGAGCCATGAGCGTTACTTTCAAGCGGGTATCCTCGGGCCTGCATCCTTCATACAATGGAGTAACCGCGTCTATCTCCAGTTGATCCAGCTTGGCTTTCTCTCGGGCGGTAGCTCTTGCGTTATCCGTCTGCTTGAGAAGCAGCTCTTGAATATGAGGGTCCTGCACCCAGCCTCCATCGTCGTCTGCTCCGGCATCTTCATCTTCATGATCATGCCCTTCGTCTTGATCTTCCCCATCATCATTTACGACATCTTCTACATGATGACTGTGTACAGCATCACCATCGTGATCATGTCCTAGAGATTCTTTGTCTTCTCGCCCGCCCTCGCCGCGGTGGTACTTGTCTTGTTACCCTTCCTCATTTCTTGCCCGGCCCCCATGGACGACTTCATAGTCATCTTCATCACCTTGCCACCGATAGCCATCCATGAAACCACGCAAGAGCAGGTGGTCCCGCACCTGCCCGGAATCCGGGTCCGCAATAAGGCTCTTCAGCTTGCATCTTCGACACGGACATCTTATCTCTGTCTCGTTCTTTTGAAGCATCTCGGCCTTCGCGGAGCTCAAAAACCTATTCACGATGCCTTCAGTCATCGTGCGGACCATGGTCGCCTGCGGGGTAGAGCAAAACGATATTTTAGAACCAAGAAAAAATTTGGCATGACCTTCCATAAAAATAGGACCAAATAGAATGCATAGTGCCAAAATTCTCGCCGAAACGGAAATGAATCAAAACATTCCGGCAAAATATTGGCAACTATCGCATTTCAAATACTGGTACCTTCAAACACAAACATATATGCAACACCACAAACACATGCAACACCACAAACATACATAGATCTGGCTAGGCCACAAAAAGTGCATGTGCACGTTGTTGGAGCGAGCTAGGGAGAAAAAAAGTAGATCTACATCATGAAGATAGCTTTCCCCTTACTTACCTATCAAAAAAGGTAATTTCATCACTTAATTTTGATGAATCTATGGTGAAAATGAGGTGAGGAGGAGGAGACAGCCGAGACAAGCTTGGAGGAGGAGGTGGAGAGAATGAAGTGGGGAAAGTGAGTGGGTAGGTGGGCTGTCGAAAATATCTTGTTGGTCCCAGGTTACTAATGGCGCATCACCACATAATGCGCCATTAGTCACCCTGGTTACTAATGGCGCACCTGCAGGTGGTGCGCCATTAGTACTTTTTGCAGAAAAGTAAAAAAAAACATATGTATACTAATGGCGCACTGTGGAAAAATGCGCCATTAGTAGTTTAAACTACTAATGGCGCACTTTGCCATAGTGCGCCATTAGTAGGTTTGCAAAAAAGTAAAATATATATATATATATATATACTAATGGCGCACTGTCTTGGTCGTGCGCCATTACTAGTTCTAACTAGTAATGGCGCACTGTGTCACCCTGCGCCATTAGTTTGTATGGAAAAATGGAAAAAAAAATCAATAGTAGTGGCGCACCGTGAGTACGGTGCGCCATTAGTGTCTTCCACACTAATGGCGCACGAGCAACCGGTGCACCATTAGTATATAGTAGTGGCGCACCGTCTACCTGGTGCGCCATTAGTCTCAGTCCTATCTATAGCCATTTTCCTAGTAGTGTGCATATCATCAAAAGGAACTCCTCATGTCTAGTGGGATCTTCTACATCGGGGATGACGGAGGAACATGATATTCTCCTACATAAACAAGTTGGCGGCATGCCTACCTTGTGCTCGTTAATGGATGAAGGTCCCTAGCCTCCTTCTAATTTAATTTGTCGAAACTCTTGTGTCATCATAAACAAGCTGGCGGCATGCCTACTTTGTGCTCGTTTATTGACTATATATATATATATGATAAATTTTTCCTACTACCGAGTGTAGTTACACCCATTTTTATTTTGTATGTATTAGGTAGTATCTACCATACTGCAGTGTATGTATGCATAGTATGTAGTATGTAAGAATATTTAGGTAGTATATATACTATTTTTTAGGTAGTATATAGTATATTTTTAGCATACTTCTTTTTACATACAAATGTGTACGTATTTTCACAAATATGATAAAAACATGAGCTCACATGCAATTTTTTCACATAAATCGCTTTGGAGTATCTT
>NC_057795.1:127601766-127611130 GCF_018294505.1 Triticum aestivum | reverse complement strand
TGTAATAAATATCAATGTAATTTGGTGTATCCATGCAGCGGACAAGGAACGGGAGTTGTGGCTTAGGGAGGCGATGTTCGCTTGGATCGCCGGTGTTCAAGCGGCCAACAAGGTGTGAGGCTCTTTCCTCGTTAAGGCGTGTTGGCGGATGTGCATTTGGAAGCAATTTAGAAGATGGCAGAAAGGCGATTTCATCAGCTAGTGATCTGCATCGTGGTGGAGGCGGGAGAGGAGGAGAGGAGGCAGATGGGGCCGGAGCCTCCACCCCAGGTGGGTGAGGTGGATCGTTCAGCTATTTTGGAAAGCGGATGTCTGATTCTAGAGCGGACGGTGCGCGGTCCTTCTTTTCAGAGACCATCCCATTGTTGGACTTGTCGGTTTTATCTTCCGTAGTTTTGCCTGTGCCCCGCCGCCTTATGGTTAATTTGTCACCATCGATAGTACTCAAAGTCTAGCTAAATGTTTTGAAGTTTAAATGCATGCATCTGATAATGGATATCATTGTCATGTGATGTACTGCAATTTTAGTATATGGATGCATGTATGAATGTGATACATCAATTTATCTATGTAATACATATGTATGTGCCAATATTAATGTGTTGTAATGTGTAAACCACTAGCACAACGACACTTTCTGGCATGTGAGGCTAATGGTGGGTGCCCTGCTTGCCACTGGTAGTCTTTTTGCGTCCATCACTAGTAGGCATTCCTGCAGTAGTGAATTTTGATTTATTCACTTGTTGGTGTTGAGCAATCAGGGCCGGTCCCAAGATTTTGGAGGCCCGGGGCGAAACTATAACCCGGGGCCTCTTAATAAATATATCAAATTATAACCCCAAACATAAATTTCAATAATGTCTATCACTAATTGTGTCTCATCAAGCAATTACCAATGGTCAAATTACAATAAAATGAAGAAGCAATATTGGTCATCATTTATAAATATTTTTCATTTTATCAATCATTTTATAATAAATACTTGTGAATCATCAAGGAAAAAGCGCACACATATGTCGAGAGTCGTTCCTTCTCAGATTCTCCTAATCGACTGATTATATTTCTTCCAAGTATCAAGCAGAAGGATCAAAGAGCAACCCCGACTCATAAATCTGAATAAATAATATCTATTGCTAAACCGTGTCCAATTAATCAATTGTCAATGGCCATATTGCAACAACAAAGAAGTAAATATTGACGTTTTACTCAAATAAATATTTATCAATCATCATGGCAAAACGGAGTGCATATGCTATTAGAGTCATACCTTCTTTGATTCTCTCTAATCTTCTAGTTATATTTCTTCCAATCATGAACGGGAAGGATCAAAGGCAATGGCCTGGAATCGATTTGCCATGGCAGTGCGCGATGCTGATGCGGTCTTCTCTCGGGGTTGAGAGCCGACAAATCTGCGATGGATGTCTCCAGCAGGGAGCTGTGGCATGGCCGCGTGGGGTAGGCCTTCGATCGGTGAATCCCAGAAAAATGAATCGGCGGCGCACGACTGGAGCGAGGATCAAGCGCCTAGCCTAGTAGGGTACGCACGGATTGATTTTCTTTAGGGGGTCGCAGGATTTGATGCATCAATCGCGCCGTGATGCGAAGCCTACTTCACGTGCGTACTGCGTTTCCCTCGACCAGGGCTGCTTCTACGTGCGTTCTGTTTTGGATGAGGCCCTTCTCCATGATATTACTGGGCTGCACAGCACGACCTGGGGCCCCCTCAGCTTCGGGGGCCCGGGGCGGCCGCCCCCTCTGCCCCCCTCAGGGCCGGCCCTGTGAGCAATGTATCCCTAGTTAATACTTAATTGTTGTATAACCGCCATAGAAAAATTGTGTATCTTAGGAGGGCAGAGAATCGAATATTTGCAAGAGGACTCCAGGATCCGAATAGGGCCATCTTTAGAAGAAAAAGGAGAAATAGTTTGAATAAGGGAGAACAATTCATGCCACAAAGAGAGCCCAGCTTGGGTTACATACCTTTGAAAAGTCAACTTCAAGTCAGTGCAATCCCAAGCATGGGCCAAGGTACAATCAGGCTCATTGCAAATAACAAAGAAATTTGAAAGCATGTTTTTAGAGAAAAAACTCCAAGCCAGATATCATGCCAAAAGATTATATTCACACCATTACTCGGAACCCATTTGTAAAAGGTCTTAGAAGTAGAAACAACCCATGTCACAATTTTCCAAAAAGGAGAGCCCAAACCACTTCTGGACGAGAGCAAATTAGGGTTGGAACTATTTATTTGAAGTTCAAGATTCTAGTTTATGTTTGTCCTGGCTAGAAAAAATATAGTTTGCCCCAAGAAACAAGAAGGGTGCTATTAAAGTCTAAGATTAGGAAACCGTAAGCTACCAAACAATTTATTCCTAGAAACCAAACCCCACCAAATGGTATTGACGGGAGTCACCTATATTACCGCAAGCGATACATTTGGGAGTAATAGAATTGATAACCCATTTTGGAAATTTAAGCATAGACATATCAAGTAAGCAGGTATACTGGTGATACATGATCGTAGAAAGGTGGGTTTGCCCCTATAAGACATATTTTTAACCTAGTCATCTAGATATATTCTTAATGAATCTGTCCATGACATGCTGCAGATCCTCTATTTTCAGCTTGTTAAAATGTAGGGGAACCCCCAAATTTTTGAAAGGAAATGAACCATTTTACAGCAGAAAAAAATGAGCATAGAAGTTTGCCTGCTCAGCATCCACATTAATAGTCAATATGTCACTTTTATGGAAGCTGGTTTTCATACCATAAAGGCTTTCCAAACAGGAAAGAATCCCTTTTAGGTTTCTGGCTTTATCCATAGACTTCTTAATGAAAAGGATGGTATACTAGAGGCTCACAATACCACCAAAATGACATGAGGTTACGTCAAAAAAAATGACATGAGGATGAAGCGCAGAAACCGAATTATGGGAGCAACTTTTTCTAACATGAAGGTAACAAAATTACCATTTCAGGAAATATTTATCGCTCTCGCTTGCTATTTATATACTTTGACACTTATGTGATTAATCCAACATTAACCGGACTTCTCGCAAAACTTTTGGCATTTACACCCAGCTTCACTATCAAGATTTCTCATAAAAGAATAGTACATCTATATTTTTTTCTAAAAAATTCTCTCTCAACATAAAAGAATAATAGATCGCAAAAAAAAACATAAAAGAATAAAACTTTTGGCATTTACACCCAGCTTCACTATCCGTGACTTGTGTTACACCCCTACAGGATCTAGTTCAAATATGTACAATCTTCCATTTTGCTACTCTTACTCCTTTACAGCGGTCCTAACTAAGCTCTGTGATGATCAACACTATGCACCCCTTTCCTCGGTGTAACTTGATGCTCTTCGGTGACGTTGTAGCGCGGTGGTATAAGGCCCGATGGCACCATCCCGTTGCAGCAAAATGTCGGCGTGTATCGTTGAGTTTGGGAACTTTTGCCGGTGCCGATCTTGGTGGCTCTGCTGCTTGTCCTCTACAATCTTCTCAACCTTCATGTCAGCCTTCCACTCGTCACCAATAAGCTTTCCTTTGCTCCCAACGTTTTTCTCGGTATTTTCCACTACGACTGTGAACACGAATGGACCCACTTGTAGGTAGTCGTCCATCTTGAGTATGGGCTCTAGGGCCTGAACGACCTCTTTCATGGTGGGCCTCAACTTTGAGTTTTGGCTCAAGCATTTGTACGCCACTCGTGCGGCCAGTTCGGCCCCCTGGCACGAGTACTGGCATTCCAAAGCCGGATCCATGACCCGGTGCAGCTTGTCCTGCTTCTTGAGGTATGGCCTGGCATAGTCGACCAAGCTTTGCTCCCTGAAACGTCGAGCACGGTCAATGGACCGCCGACCCGATAATAGCTCGAGGAGCACCACGCCGAAGCTATAGACGTCGCTCTTGGCGGTCAGGTGCCCCGTCATGATGTACTCTGGTGCGGCATATCCATGTGTCCCCATGATACGTGTCGTGACATGAGTGGCGTCGCCGTTGGGCCCGTCCTTGGCGAGGCCGAAGTCTGACAGCTTGGCGGTATAGTCCTGAAATGCAAGAAGCAGATTAGGTTAGGCAAAGATAACTTGTGACAAACACAACTGGAGTGATATATGCATGTACTTAACATGACAACGTTCCTATCGTGCTAAGCTGTATCTGTCAGGCTGTTGCTTTGATACTGACATAATTGATTGTGGGTACAGATTTATTGATTGTGGGTAGGATTTATGTGAGAAATGGGCATCCAGGAACCTTCCAATTCCAAGTCCTAATCATGGCGCCGCTGGCTTTTCCAGCGAGGCCAGCTGTTTGAAACGGGTGTCAGACTTTGACATTCATCCGTCCACAAGTTGCTCTATTGCCAACTCGTGGTCAAGTCTCAAAAATGGTGAGATGATTGGATTAATCGGGCAGTTGAGTTGACTCACCGAGTCGAGCAAGATGTTGGACGCCTTGAGGTCGCGGAAGATGACCGGCGTGTCGGCGCCGTGGAGGAAGGCGAGGCCCTTGGCGGCGCCGACGGCGATCTTCATCCTCGTCATCCACGGCATGGGGCCGTCGATGCTTCTGAACAGGTGCTTCTCCAGGCTGCCGGTCCCCATGAACTCGTACGCCAGCATGCGGTGCTCCTCCTCGTAGCAGTACCCGACGAGCTTCACCAGGTTCTTGTGCCTCAGTTGCCCAAGGAAGAACACCTCCGCCTGCAGAATCAATCATGGAGAAGTTAGTTGGCGCAATAATGGAGGAGTTATTTGACAGCTCATGCATCCGTGCGTGCAAGTGCAACAATGGTGGAGTCAGTAGGTCGACTTACCAGCCACTCGTTATGGCCCTGCGAGCTGGAGTCGAGGTCAAGGTACTTGACGGCGACCGTCTGCGCCTCCAGGCCCGGCCGGAGCTCGGCGGCGAGCTGGCCCTTATACACGGGCCCGAAGCCGCCGCAGCCGAGGTACCTGGAGCGGGAGAAGCCGGCGGTGGCCGCCCTGAGCTCGGCGTAGGTGAAGGCGTGCAGGTTGGAACCCGACAGCGTCAGCGAGAGGTCCTCCGGCGTCAGCGTGCCCGTCGACCCCAGGCTGGACAGGGAGACCCTGGACGCCGTCGACGCGGACGACGACGGCAGCAGCGCCCTTCTGTCCCCTCTTCTCCTCCTCGGCGTGGAAGACGGCGACGGCCCTTCGTCGTCGGCATCGGCGGCAGCCCCCGCCCCTGCTCCTCCGACGCAGCAGAACATAGACCTCCACGTCTTTGGTGAAGCCATCGGTGACACGACCTCCGCGGTAATCGAAGATGGACCGCTCAATGCAAGAGCAAGAGACGGAAGAACTGGCAACGATCCTCTCGATGCAAAGTGGTTGGTTTCTTGGTTGAGCCTGTGAGTTGCGGTGTGAGGGTTTGAGGAGTTGAAGAGGAGATGGGGTTGGAGAGACTCGACTGGTTGACGACGAAGCATCGGTGGGCGACGGCGGGTATATAATGGCGGGCACGGGAGGGAACGGAATCGTGCGCGGTGTTGGCTTGCCTTGACCCTGTCGCGGGGCACGAAGAAGCCGCGACGCGCGGGCCTGCGAGCAGTAGCGAACAAAAAGCAGCAGACGAGTCGTTGAGCTTCCCGGGCTTGACTATTCACACCTTCCTCTCCTTTCCCTCGTACGGAACGGGCGGGGAGGGAGATGCCACGGGAGACCGGTAATCTGGAATCTGGTGCGTGGGCGCGTCACACCGCTTTACGTGCGTGACGCTGACCCGGCGCGCGACGGAACGGGTGGAAAACGTGAGGTTGCTTGAAGCGGGGCGCTCCGTGTCGATGCTGGCCGTGATTGACCGATCGGCGATGCAAATTAACTAGTGACAGATGTCAGGCCACGTGAAAACTCAACATATGCCGATCAGGCAGACAGCTGAATGTTTTAGTACGAGAGAGGATACTTGCCTCTTCTAGCTAGGTCCATGTTCTTCTGCTAGTAAAATGGTTTTCAGCCAGCAGCGCTGGGTGACAGTGGAAGCTGGTAAGGAAGCCGCGAGGTGCTACCTGAAGCTGGTAGAGCATGCAGCATCAAGCAGAATCTGGTTCCAGCAAATCTCGCCTCCCACCCACAGCAGAGCGGGTGCAACTTCCGGCCGGTTCTCGTGTTTATGCGCTCGTCGTTTTTCTGTTGATCCTTGCATGAATAATGACACGTGTGGAGGAGATCGGAGAATATTGAGTGACCAGATGATCGACAGGTTGGATGCTGAGATGCGTTGCACGCTCTGTGCTGATCGGCCGTACGTGCACAATACTCTTTTCTACGAGTACAATTTTACAGGTCAAGGAGTCGCGAGCAACTTGTGTTGCCTGTGCTTCGGAGGCACTTGCATTATTGCATTATGATGTTTGTCTGTGACAGCCCCACCCCTGGGCGCCTTCCAAGAAACTTAGCAACATGGTTATCATAACATTGCAGTTTTGCTGTTCTGTCCGCTAACCATAATCCAGCTTATCTGTCGTCTTTATCGGTTGACGTTTTGGGCTGGACAATGTTTTTTTTTTCTTTTTTCTTTCTTCTCGCAACTGTATTATACTACTTCGTCCCAAAATGTAAGGCGTTTTTTGACACTTAGTATGGTGTCAGAAAACATCTTATATTATGAGACGGAGGGAATAATAAGCGTGTCACGTATGAAGTGACATAGCATTAGCCTTGCACCATTGACCGTGAAGAATGTTGAGACTATTATGTCATTCTGGCATATCTTATCTTTTGACACCATATGCTTGCTCCCGAAGATTGGTCTACCTGCTTCCTTAGCTTTTGCTAAAGAGAAAATACCAGGAAAACGCTGACCAATGGAATGGGTCTTGTTCTTATGCATGGGCTGACTTACATGGGTATATAGGTGTACAAATGTAGGCACATTACTTTTACCAAAAGCAAATGGAGTGAATAAATATACAAAGCGTTTACGTATGTGATGTCCGTTGGCTGGCTTAGAGCATCTCCAACAGCTGCGCTTCGCGCCGCACGCTAAAAACTAGTATGCCGTGCGCGCTTCGGCTGGTAGCGCGGCTGCCAGCGCTGGCTCCAACAGTCGCGTTATAATGCAGTGCGCGCGCGACGCTCCAACAGCGCGTAAAAAATGCAGCGCGTGCGACTCGCCGGGCATTGCATATATGGCATTTTGGACACAAAATGAGTTTGAAACATTCAAAATGCAATGAACATGACATATAAAATTTCACACAAACAAGTTGATGAATAAAAGTTCATGCCCACAAGTTCATCCAACCAAGTTCAAAATGCAAACCAAGTTCAAGACACAAATGAAAGACACATCAATTCTCTTCCTCGTCTTCGTCCTCATCATCTTCCGAAGACGATTCTTCCGCCTCCGAAGATGAATCTTCCTCCCTCTCCTCATCACGCACCGCATCATGTGAAGCTCCGACGGTGTTGGCAATATCTTCAACGGCATCTTCATGGGAATGTGTGTGAGAAGGCACATCGAAAGACATTCCGCCCATGGCGGCCGGAGGTGCACCCATGCGTTCCATGAGAGAAGCAAAACTCATGCCTCCCATGGTGGCCATAGCATCGAGGGGTGCTCCAAAGCCACCCATGCCTCCCATGGAGGCCGGAGGTGCACCCATCCCTCCCATGGCACCTAAACCGCTCATGGTACCTCCGAAGCCACCCATGGCGCCAAGGCCACCGCCACCCATGCCGCCAAGGCCACCGCTAATGCCACCGCCAAGGCCACCGCCACCCATGCCACCAATGCCACCGCCAAGGCCACCGCCAAGGCCACCGCCACCCATACCGCCAATGCCACCGCCACCCATGCCGCCAAGGCCACCGCCACCCATGACGCCGAGGCCACCACCACCCATGGCGCCGAGGCCACCGCCACCCATTGCGCGAATCATGGCTCTTTTTTGCATCAACACTTCTTCACGGGCAAGATTGACATATTCCTTTTGCGCTTTATTGAGTTTGGATGTGTCCAAGAAGAACAAGTGCTTCTCCCATTCCAACAATCTAGTTCGCTCCTCATTGCTCCCCGTCGACGTGGTCATCCGCGGCGGCAAGAAGAGGCTGTGCGCGAGGCCGATGCTCGGCGGAGCTCCGGCGGTGGCGACGCCAACGCTCCCCGCGCTAGGGTTTCCGGCGGCGGCGGTGGGGGGGGGGAGGGGTCGCAGCTGTACAATGGGGTGAGCGGGGTGCCGGCGTGTGCGTCCATGGTGAAGTTCGTCGGCGCCGGCGCGCGCGAGACGTAGGAGGCGGAGAGGAGAGTGTGTGGCGCGCGCGGAAGCGGGCGCCCCAAATACACCGTGCGGGATAGCGTATCCGACTACGCGCCCAACTCGTTATAGCGCGCGCGCGGTTTTTGCGCGCCCGCTGGAGCCACCCGCTGCGTTGCACGCGCGCTAAAACTGCCTAATTTGCGGCGCGCGCGCTAGTTTAGCGCGGCTATTGGAGATGCTCTTATGGCGGCGACTCCCACATGCAATGAGGGTCTCCGTGCAGGAGGGTGCCCTATGGTGTGCCTCTGCATTGTGAATTGTGATGTTCTTCGACTCCTGCCGGTGGCACACAAGCGTCGTGGTGGCGGTCTCGGCCACGCGGCGCCATGTGGTCTCTGATGTGCGTTGGCTTTCGATTACGTTGATGATGGAGTGTCGCGGTTGGGTCTCCGCTGATCAAGACCATTCGATTACATTGACGGTGCCTTTTTATGGCCCTCCTTGCATAAATAAGGGGCCTGTTTGTAATTTTATTTTTCTTGGGTCTTGCTGTCAGATGATTCTCAGTGTAATTGCTTGACAATTAATAAAGCATCTGGAGCCTTCCAGCCCCTTCTGTGTTCAAAAAAGGAAGGGAAACACTTCCTATCATACGTCCTACGAAACGAAATCATCAGACCACTCGAGCCATTGATTCGCGTTTGATCGCACGGTCAGAGAGACCATGCAAAATCCCCTTCTAGCCTCCTGTATTTCACGCAGACAAATTTCCATAATGCTTGCTCATTCAACTCAATCTCAAATCCCATCTCTCTCTCTCCTACCCTCCGACCCCTACCCCATATCCGTCGAGGGGGTTAGGATCCTCTGCAGTACTGTATGGTGTTGTACAGTCACTGCCATGTGGGACCTGACCCCACATGTCATCGACACTACAGCATCATACGGTACTGCAGAGGATCTCAACCCCCGTCGAGGACGGCATCGACTGTGCAGCCTGTAGCCCTGTACTCTCTGCCAGCGCCGTCCAGCTTGGAACCCTGCAGCGCCCCACAGTTCTCGTTGCGCCCCCCGCGCCTCCGCGCATGCCGTCGTTCTGCGGCACATCGCCGACCAGTACACATCCCCG